>NC_087211.1:4209778-4219778 GCF_015104395.2 Macrobrachium nipponense | reverse complement strand
GAAAAGCTAAAAAAGAAACACGAAACTGCTGTCTCGTAATAGGAAATATATAGAAGACTTGAATTCCACGTGGGATTTCCAACTGTTTTTCCAGAGGCCCTTTGTGCCTCCCTCAGCTGTGGAACATCCTCCCTTCAGAGGATGTCGTGCAACTGAAATTTCAGAAGTGCAAGAAGATGCAATGCATTACTACCTTAATATAAATCAATTTGCATGTTCATTTTTTCCTAAATTTTTATTAAACCATTAATCTATTAATTTCATCTGTTTCTCCAATATCTGATCTCCTCTTTCTGTTTTTTCCTCCCATTACCTTCTGTTACTCTTTTATCATGAACACCAGATTTTTCAGTGCCTGAGAGTTTACATTCTAGATGGTGACTATAGTTTCTGTATTTTCGTCTTTCGGGAGAAATTCTTCGACATCTTGGATCGACGATATCCTTAACTCCACTCCTCACTAAAATCCATTTGGTGAAATAAAAAAGAAGACAAATAAGAAATATTGCATCTGCAGAAATCATGGAGAGAGAGAGAGAGAGAGAGAGAGAAGAGACCGAGAGAGAGAGAGAGAGAGAGAGATAATCTGGGAGAAACCCCACTGGCGGAGACGCCATCAGAAAGAAAAATCTGGAAACCTGGATCTTCTTTCCAGGGAAATTTTACTTCATTTTTTCCAGTTCGGTTCGATCAGGAGAAAATCTCGAATCAGATCTCGCGACAGACTCTTCCTAAGGGATGAGGTCTCTCTCCTGCAGGAGAAGGGAGCCATACGGAGATTTTATCCTCCTTTCTCTCTCACTCTCTCTCTCTTTCTCAGGTATATTGAATTCACATCAACCGTGCATTTGATGTCTAGGCCAGTCCCTTACGACGCTCCTGATTGGCTGCTGATAAGCCAATCGCAGGGCCGGAAACTCTCAGTCACAGTTGATGCGAATCTACTACAGTTTCATTGACTATCAGTGCAGATGCAGCAGCGTGTTTACTTCTAGTATATTTCGGAAGTCTGAAACACGCACAAGCAACCGACAGGGAACAAAAGTGTACATATACATACATACATAGCAGTACACACAACCTTGCAGAAGTAACTTCATGAGGCAGTCACTTATCAGGCGGTGGCTGTCAGCAGACGTTTAAAGAGTGCATGTGCCGTCAGTCAGTTCAGCGTCTGACATTTCCTGACTGTTTGTGTGTATGTGTTTGTGTGTGTGTGAGAGACACCGCGTGTATGTATTTGTACCTGAATCTGGTTGCATGCCCGTTCTGTATCATGGCATTTAGGAACATGAAATCTGTCGGATTATCGAATGCAAATCCTCTTGTTATGCCAACAAAAGGGAAAAGGTGGGGAATGGGGCCCGGGTACCACCCTCAATAATTCCTAAAAAAAAAAAAAAAAAAAAAAAAAAAAAAAAAAAAAAAAAAAAAAAAAAAAAAAAAGAACTCCATCAGATAATTCGAACCAAGTCTCATAAATCTCTCGGCCAACGCGAGAGATTTCCGAAGCTGATTTCAGAAAGGGTTCGTATCGGCCCTAATGCATTCATGCACTCCGTCATGCAAAAAAAAAAAAAAAAAAAAAAAAAAAAAAAGCAGCCATGTTTTGACTGAGGTTTAATTTCACGAATTCCTTTCGACATTATGATTTCCTTTTTGCCCAGGATTGGGAAATGCTGTTTCCATATGTGGTCGGATTAAGCTGACCATTACGATATTCTTTTTAAAGGTATGTAGCAACTTCTCTCTCTCTCTCTCTCTCTCTCTCATCTCTCTCTCTCTCTCTCTCTCTCTCTCTCTCTCTCTCTCTCTCTCAACGTCCTGCTCTCTTCATTATCGTAAAAGAATAATGAATCACTAACTGCTCAGATGTGATGGTTAATTATTCGTTCCCGTTTGAAAAACTATATATAGTCAGTTATTTAAATTATATATACCGTCGCTAGAGGAAGGGAGGGAAGCCTTTGGCCAAATGATCAGGGTTATTTCTTTTTCTGCTCTTGTGTCCACTTTGGTCACTCGTTCTGAGATGCTAATATATATATATATATATATATATTATAGATATATATATATATATATATATATATATATATATATATATATATATATATATATATATATAGCCATCTCAGAACGAGTGACCCAAAGTGAACACAAGAGCAGAAAAAGAAATAACCCTGATCATTTGGCCAAAGGCTTCCCTCCCTTCCTCTAGCGACGGTGCCCATTAGGCGATATTCCCTAGGGGGGAAGGGGGCGCCGGCCCCTTAAAGCATCGCAAGCATTGATTAACAAGAGACTGCTTTCACCGGCAAGCATTTTGTGTTATTGAAGAGCAACTCTCCCCTTTCTGTCCATTTGCGGTCTCCGGGACGCAGAGGTAACCCGCACACAAAAGCATAAACACAGCGGCCCCCCCCCAACCCCCCCCCCTCAACACACAGCAAAGTTCTTAATACACATACGCATGCACAAACACCTATCACATACATGTATACACATACGCTCACACAGACATGCACAGATACACTTAAACAAATGCACAGACGCATGTACACACATGCACACAAATTCACAAAAAACACATGCATATGCATGGAGACACATAAAGCACATACAAACACCGAACACATGCAAGCATACACACATAAACAAATCACATATTTACACATACACAGCACAAATACACAAACGTACACACACACACGTATATACACAAGCAACACATACAGTCACACACACAAAGCACATATACATATACACATGTTCACACATAAAGTGCATACATACACACCTACACAGCACATAGATATATACCACACAAAGTATACACATACACACAAAGAACATGCATTAACACACAAAGCACACACACACATAAACAAAGCACATATTTACACATACACAGCACAAATACACGAACGAACACATATACACACACGTATATGCACAAGCAACACATACAGTCACACACACAAAGCACATGTACATATACACATGTTCACACATAAAATGCATACATACAAACCTACACAAGCACACACACACAAAGTATACACATACACACAAATACACACACAGTCACACACACACACGCACACAAAGGACACACATACACACAAAGCATAAGCTTACATATCTACAAACACAAAGCAAATACATACAAACACACAGGGCACACACACAAAAGAAAGTGCAAACTTATGCACACAATTATACACAGAAAGAACATGCATACACAGACAAAGCATATATATAAACATACACGCAAATCACATGTAAACATGCACACACACGCGCAAGTACACAAACAAAGCACAAAAAACACACACACAAAACAGATTCACGCACACACAAACACGGTCCACACATACACAGACACAAAGCATATTACTACACACAAGCGCACACACAAAAGCAATATATACATACAGCAGGCACAGACATCCAAACACTCACACAAAGCACACACACTCAAACCACATACACACACACACAATAAGCTCATATGTACAAACACATGCACACAATAAGCACATACATACACACACAACAAACTACATGCATACACTCACAAACTTACACAATAAAACACACACACACACCCACATGTACACAGACGCACAAAAGCACATACACAAACACACACAAGGGAGGTCATGATGCACTTAATTAGTATGTGTGTGTGTGTGTGTATGTAAAATGTGTGCATGTATGTTTCTGTTGAAATAGTGGAAAATATAAGTTCTCCATTTTATGCTGAATCTCCAGAATTGTTCACACCGCAACGCAAGCAGTCCTTCCTTAATTGATGACTATATAATAATACGGAGCTTCACAAAACTTCTGGAAGCCCCAAATCCACCTGGAAACTGGAAACTGGACATGTCACATTATTAATGACCAGTAACACATCTCCTCCCAGGGTAGCTTTTTGACCACACGGTTAGATGAGCTGCTTGACCCTGGAATAATTACTTAATTAAGTGCATCGTGACATCCCCTTGTGTGTGTTTGTGTTGATACGTGTGCTCCATTGTGTGTGTGTCCTTGTTTGTGTATGTGCTTTTGTATGTTTTGTGTATTTGTGTTGGTGTGTATGTGCTTTTGTGCGTCTCTCGTAGTAGCCATCTTGCTTGGTGAGACGTACCCGCGTGAAGTCAGATTAATCAACAGATATCACAAGTTTAACATACGACTAGAATTTGAGAAATATCTAGAAGTGTTCGTGAACTATCGGTGATAAGATTAGTGTGAAAATAGTAGGATAAAGCGTCTTCTAAGTTAGTTTATCAAGTGTAATACTATAAATCAGAACAAGATGGCAGTAAGTTCCAACGTGCGGGAAGAGGTGGCGTAATTTGGCGTGTTTAGCAGATTCGCAATACGATGAGGTAGCAGGAAGGGAACTGGCATTTCTCATCTATGAAATCAGCAACAGTCCTAACCAAAAAGATACAAAAGCATTCATAGATATATTAGAAGGATATAATCCTTCAAACTGGAACAAATCTAATGAAAACATCTTGAAAATAATTGAAGAAGTTCCAAATAAAATCCAAGTGGTCAAGAGACTCATAAAGAATATACATAAACCAACATATTCCGACAAAGAAAATGAATAAGGTGAATCTTGTGAATATCCTAATTGATGCATTAGGAAAAAGAATGCCAAAAGCATGCAAACTGTGTAAGGTTTGGTATAGCATAGTCAATCCACAAAACCTAATCAGAAAATGTGCTGCATGCAAAACCTTCCGACCCATCCACAGTGTGTGCTGAGGTAATACAAGATTTGAGAAAAGATACAAGAATTTTTTGTTCAACATGTCTATCATGGATAGACAATGTTATTAAATCAAGATTGAATGTACAAATAGTTGAGGATGAAGAAGAAGAAGAGGAAGGAAGGAAGAAGAAGAAGAAAAAAGAAGAAGAGGAAAACGGAAGAGAAGTAAACAAAAATGAAATGACAGAAAAAATAAGGAAAACAAAGAACAAGATAAAGTATGGATGCAGAGATACCATTGATACTACATATGAGGCAATAAAGCAGCATACTACATATGAGGCAATAAAGCAGCATACCTACGAAGAAATAAATTACGATATGACAACAGAAAAGCAAATCCCGAAGAGGCTCTACCCAGATCTATACAATGACGGGAAAGAGGAAAAAATAGACAAGAAAGGACAAATCTGCAACCTTTTGAAAGAGGGAATTGCAGATTTGGAGAAAGATGTTACTACAAACTCCTAAGATATGTCAAAACTATGAAATATATGGTAAATGTGCATACTTAGATGGATATGGGGATGATTGCAGAGATCTGCATCCAAAAATATGTAAAAACCTAAAAGAAGGAAAAGGATGTAAGTTCGACAAAATGCAAATATATGCACCCTGTAGCCATGAATCATAATCAAATAAATAACCAACCAAGTAATAAAATCCAAAATAAGAAAGAAACAAATAAAGAGAGAAATCAAGAATATCAGGTAAAAGAGAAAAGCAAACCACCAATGAGATATGCAGAGGTGTCAGCAAAAATTTCAAAGCATCAGCTCCAAATTCTACTCAAGAGATAATAACTGTATTTATTATGCAAGAGGATATTGCAGAAACGGAGAAAATTGCAGATTCAGACACAAAATGAATAATTATGATGAAGGAAGATCAAATATTATGTAAAAGTTGGATTTTTTAATGTCAAATTTCTGGAAATGAAAAAAAAGAACAACATACCAGAACAGGAAAGAGACATGGGAAAATCCTTCTTATTACTACCAGTATTAAATGAAGGAGAAAACACGCAAACCATCATAGTGATGAATGCGCAGGGTTTAGTTACGAGTAACTCAAAAAGAAAATAGAGTACTTAGAAGAAACTAACCCAAAATGAAAAGAAAATAGATATAATGAATATAAGTGAAACCTGGTATCCCAAGAGACTGGGAATGATGATCAAATAAAAGGTTCCAAACTTATAGATCAGATAGAAAAAATAGGAATCAAGGGGGAACCGCAATATATGGGAAAGACAAAAAACAAGGAAAATATATGAGAAATATAGTAACTCAGAATGTGAACTAATAGCGGTAGAATTTGAATCTGAAAAATTGATGAACATAGTAATATATAGACCTCCTAATACTAAAGAGTTTGACTTAATAATTGAAAAATTGGATGATATATGTAGAAATCACAAGGACTGGACTATTCTCCTATCTGGTGACTTCAACTTTCCCTTTCGTAGAATGGAAAGAACGAATAGGAGATTGTGGTTGTACTTATACATAGTAAAAAAGAGAGTAATAGTAGTGCAGAAGATAAGAGGCAATTTGAAAAAGCTATTAGATATGCTACTAGAATACAACATTCAACAAATAAATCACCTGCCAACAAGAAAGGAAATACTTTAGACCTAGTATTTGTGAACGAGATGAATTAGTTAAGAAATAATAGTTTATAATGCGAGTATTTCAGACATCTGTCATAGAATTAACAGTTCATCCAAAGCAAGTGAAATAGAGATAAGCAAGAAATTAAAAAGTGGGAAGGATATGGAAAATACAAACTTTCTACAGTAAAAATATAAAATGGTCAGAAATTAATGAAGAATTAAACAAAGATTGGGATAACATTTCGTAAGTGATGACATAAGGGTAAATACGGAGATATTATATAAAATATTGGAGAAAAATAGTGGAAAAATATATACCGAAGAAGAAAAGTAACATCATTCATGCATACCAAGAGACAGAAGGATCTTGTTCCAGAAAATCAGAAAGTGGAAAAAAGGTCTTGCAAAAGAAAAAAATGCCATGGCAAAGTTATAGAACTAAAAGTAAGATAGAAAATGCAGAACAAAAGATTATACAATCAAAAGAAAATGAAAACGGGACTTGGAAGAAAAAACCCTATTAAATATCAAGCAAAACCCCAAACTATTATACTCATATGCGAAGAAGATGAATAAAAGAAGAATAGAAATAGGCCCTCTGAGAATTGAAGGGAGATTAACGAATGAAAAAAAGGAAATTTGCAACATACTGGCAGAAAACGATATAAGAGAGAATTCACCCCTAGAATAGATAATGAAGATAATGATATAGAAGTAAGGGGATGAAAATAGTGAATATTTAGCTGACATAGATATTAATGAAGCTGATATTGTGCAGGCTATTAATGAAATTAAAAATGGAGCTGCTGCAGGGCCTGATGGAATCCTGCTATTTTGTTAAAGAAAGTAGTTCATTCTATCGCAAAGCCACTTCAATATTATTAAGACAAAGTGTAGATACAGGCAAGATTTATGATGAGCACAAATTAGCATATATTACCCCTACTTTCAAAAGTGGATCAAGACTAGAGCAAGTAATTATAGGCCTGTGAGTCTAACATCACATATGAAAGTGTATGAAAGGGTAATGAAGAAAGAAATATTTAAATTAAAACATTTAATAAAAATAATTTGTTTTTTTAATAAAGGACAACATGGTTTTCGTACCCGGAAAAAGTACACAAACCCAACTGTTAGTCCACCGTGAGGAACATATTCAAAAATATGAAAAGCGGAAATGAAAACAGATGTGGTTTATTTAGACTTTGCAAAAGCTTTTGATAAAGTAGACCATAATATATTTAGCGAAGAAAATTAGAAAACACAATATCGTGGATAAAGTAGGAAGATGGTTAAAAGAATTTTTACACAACAGAAAACAGATAGTTATTGCAAACGACGAGAAATCGGATGAAGCCAAGGTAATATCCGGTGTGCCGCAAGGTACGGTGTTAGCTGCAAATACTGTTTGTTATTATGATTGAAGACATAGACAATAATGTTAAGGGATTCGGTAGTGAGTAGTTTCGCAGATGACACAAGAATAAGTAGAGAAATTACTTGTGATGAAGATAGGAACGCTCTACAAAGAGACCTTAACAAAGTATATGATTGGGCAAGGTAAATAGGATGGTATTTAACTCTGATAAATTTGAATCAATAAATTATGGAGACAGAGAAAGAAAGCTATATGCATATAAGGGACCTAATAATGAGACCATCACAAATAAGGAAGCAGTTAAAGACCTTGGTGTGATGATGAATAGGAACTGTTATGCAATGATCAAATAGCAACTTCTGTTGGCAAAATGTAAAGCAAAAATGGGAATGTTGTTACGGCACTTCAAAACAAGAAAAAAGCTGAACACATGATTATGCTTTATAAAACATACGTTCGTATAGTCCACTTGAATATTGCAATATGATATGGTACCCGCACCTATCAAAAGGATATGCACAAATAGAGAGTGTACAAATGGTCCTTTACAGCTAGAATAGAAGAAGTTAAGGACCTAGACTACTGGGAAAGACTACAATTCTTAAAATTATATAGTCCTAGAAAGGAGAAGAGAACGCTACATGATAATTCAGGCATGGAAACAGATAGAAGGAATAGCAGAAAATATCATGGAACTAAAAATATCAGAAAGAGCAAGCAGAGGTAGATTAATAGTGCCAAAACTATACCAGGAAAAATAAAAGGAAAGCACACAGGACATTATCCACTAACGCACCAGCATCGATAATGCAGCGTCTATTCAATGCGTTGCAGCTCATCTGAGGAATATATCAGGAAGTGAGCGTAGATGTGTTTAAGAATAAGCTCGACAAATATCTAAACTGCATCCCAGACCATCCAAGATTGGAAGATGCAAAAATATACCGGAAGATGTACTAGCAACTCTCTGGTAGACATTAGAGGTGCCTCACACTGAGGGACCTGGGGCAACCCGAACAAGATGTAAGGTCTGTAAGGTAAGGTAAGGTAAGGTGGGTGTGTGTGTTTTATTGTGTAAGTTTGTGAGTGTATGCATGTATTTTGCTGTGTGTGTATGTATGTGCTTACTGTGTGCATGTGTTTGTACATATGAGCTTATTGTGTGTATGTATGTGGTTTGAGTGTGTGTGCTTTGTGAGTGTTTGCGTGTGTGTGCCTGCTGTATGTGTATATATGCTGTGTGGTGCGCTTGTGTGTGTGTATATTGGCTTATTCCCTATTCCTTTTTATTCAAAGACTCATCTCTTCCTTACGTAGATAAAAGCTTCACCCGACAAGAGAGTGAAAGAATAAAATGGATGTTGGAAATTACCCAACGTCATTTGTTGGAGCTTTCCCAAAAATTTCGAAAATAAGCCGCTTCTTCTTCCATGTGGTCGTGTAATGGTTTTTTTATTTCTTTTACTGCTTTTTGTAATCGTTTTATGATGGCATTTTTTCATTGTATGATCGTCACTGGTTGTAAGGAATTGGGGGAATTGGGAAATTGGTTCTAAAGAGACTTATGAACACATTTATATATATATATATATATATATATATATATATATATATATATATATATATATATATATATATATATGTATATATATATATAAATGTGTGTGTGTGCAATGCCACGGAGGATAATGAAAAACGAGAATTGCCGAGATATTTCGGTCTCCAACGACGATCATTTATTAGTTGCATTACCTTTATTTATATATAGGCATCACATTTGATTTATTTCATAATAAAGTTATTCATATGCTATGTATATTGTATATATAATAGGTACTAACAACTAGACCGTAACAATTATGTAATCTAGTGGTCAGTATTATGTATTGAAACGATTTTAGTGCTTGAACTCTTTCAGAGTTTAACACCGCAAAAATGCAAACCAATAATGAACAATTTTGAGTTATTAATGGTTTACCTTAACAGAAGGCGAAATACAGGATTCCAGAAAGGAAAAGCTCATAGGAGTACTATGAAGCGGTGGCGGGGTGGGCTAAGGCTTCACTGCCAGTCCTGGAATTGAAGATGTCGATGGTTCGTGCCCGTGGGCCGCAATTCTATTGTCGCCTAAGAATTCCCCTTCGGTTAAGCATATATGAAAATATATTTATTCCGAGGTAGAGCGAATTAGATATCAAAGGACATTTGTAGC
>NC_087211.1:4188247-4209278 GCF_015104395.2 Macrobrachium nipponense | reverse complement strand
GCTACAAATGTCCTTTGATATCTAATTCGCTCTACCTCGGAATAAATATATTTTCATATATGCTTAACCGAAGGGGAATTCTTAGGCGACAATAGAATTGCCGGCCCACGGGCACGAACCATCGACATCTTCAATTCCAGGACTGGCAGTGAAGCCTTAGCCCACCCCGCCACCGCAAGAGGATATAAGTTTATGCCGCCTCCCATCTCAAATACCTGTCGCACTCAGGTATTTGTAGTTTTGGAGACTGCATGAAACCCCCTCTATCCCATCTATTTTATTCAAGCATATAACTCTACGCCTAATCTTGGGGGTAAAAATCTTTAACTATTATAATATTTAACATGTAGGAGAGAGAGAGAGAGAGAGAGAGAGAGAGAGAGAGAGAGAGAGAGAGAGAGAGAGAGAGAGAGTTTATCCCCTCGTCAAACTAACATCAGCTCATAGAAATTATATATGAAAAGATCGGGTAAAAATATATAAAAACATTGCAGATGGGTATGCTCCGTGCTTCATAGTACTCCTATGAGCTTTTCCTTTCTGGAATCCTGTATTTCGCCTTCTTTTAAGGTAAACCAGCTGTGAATCAAGTACCACTCCAACCATTAATAACTCAAAATTGTTCATTATTGATTTTCATTTTTGCGGTGCTAAACTCTGAAAGAGTTCAAGCACTAAAATCGTTTCAATACATAATACTGACCACTAGATTACATAATTGTTACGGTCTAGTTGTTAGTACCTATTATATATACAATATACATAGCATATGAATAACTTTATTATGAAATAAATCAAATGTGATGCTATATATAAATAAAGGTAATGCAACTAATAAATGGTCGTCGTTAGGACCGAAAGATCTCGGCAATTCTCGTTTTTCATTATCCTCCGTGGCATTGCACACACACACATTTATATATATATATATATATATATATATATATATATATATATATATATATATATATATATATATATATATATATATATATAAATGTGTTCATAAGTCTCTTTAGAACCAATTTCCCCAATTCCTTACAACCAGTGATGATCATACAATGAAAAAATGATATCATAAAACGATTACAAAAAGCAGTAAAAGAAATAAAAAAACCATTTACACGACCACATGGAAGAAGAAGCGGCCTTATTTTCGAAATTTTTGGGAAAGCTCCAACAAATGACGTTGGGTAATTTCCCAACATCCATTTTTATTCTCACTCTCTTGTCGGGTGAAGCTTTTATCTACGTAAGGAAGAGGGATGAGTCTTTGAATAAAAAAGGAATAGGGAATAAGCCTATATACATACACACAAGCGCACACACAAGGCATATATACACATACAGCAGGCACACACACGCAAACACTCACACAAAGCACACACACTCAAACCACATACATACACACAATAAGCTCATATGTACAAACACATGCACACAGTAAGCACATACATACACACACAGCAAAATACGTGCATACACTCACAAACTTACACAATAAAACACACACACCCACATATACACAGACGCACAAAAGCACATACACACCAACACAAATACACAAAACATACAAAAGCACATACACAAACAAGGACACACACAATGGAGCACACGTATCAACACAAACACACACAAGGGATGTCACGATGCACTTAATTAAGTAAGTATTCCAGGGTCAAGCAGCTCATCTAACGAAAAGCTCCCTGGGCGAGATGTGTTACTGGTCATTAATAATGTGACATGTCCAGTTTCCAGTTTCCAGGTGGATTTGGGGCTTCCAGAAGTTTTGTGAAGCTCCGTATTATTATATAGTCATCAATTAAGGAAGGACTGCTTGCGTTGCGGTGTGAACAATTCTGGAGATTCAGCATAAAATGGAGAACTTATATTTTCCACTATTTCAACAGAAACATACATGCACACATTTTACATACACACACACACACATACTTAATTAAGTGCAACATGACCTCCCTTGTGTGTGTTTGTGTATGTGCTTTTGTGCGTCTGTGTACATGTGGGTGTGTGTGTGTGTTTTATTGTGTAAATTTGTGAGTGTATGCATGTAGTTTGCTGTGTGTGTATGTATGTGCTTATTGTGTGCATGTGTTTGTACATATGAGCTTATTGTGTGTGTGTATGTGGCTTGAGTGTGTGTGCTTTGTGTGAGTGTTTGGGTGTCTGTGCCTGCTGTATGTGTATATATGCTTTGTGTGTGCGCTTGTGTGTATGTATATGCTTTGTGTCTGTGTATGTGTGGACCGTGTTTGTGTGTGCGTGAATCTGTTTTGTGTGTGTGTTCTTTGTGCTTTGTTTGTGTACTTGCGCGTGTGTGTGCATGTCTACATGTGATTTGCGTGTATGTTTATATATATGCTTTGTCTGTGTATGCATGTTCTTTCTGTGTATAATTGTGTGCATAAGTTTGCACCTTCTTTTGTGTGTGTGCCCTGTGTGTTTGTATGTATTTGCTTTGTGTTTGTAGATATGTAAGCTTATGCTTTGTGCGTATGTGTGTCCTTTGTGTGCGTGTGTGTGACTGTGTGTATATTTGTGTGTATGTGTATACTTTGTGTGTGTGTGTGCTTGTGTAGGTTTGTATGTATGCATTTTATGTGTGAACATGTGTATATGTATATGTGCTTTGTGTGTGTGACTGTATGTGTTGCTTGTGCATATACGTGTGTGTATATGTGTTCGTTCGTGTATTTGTGCTGTGTATGTGTAAATATGTGCTTTGTTTATGTGTGTGTGTGCTTTGTGTGTTAATGCATGTTCTTTGTGTGTATGTGTATACTTTGTGTTGGTATATATCTATATGCTTGTGTAGGTGTGTATGTATGCACTTTATGTGTGAACATGTGTATATGTATATGTGCTTTGTGTGTGTGACTGTATGTGTTGCTTGTGTATATACGTGTGTGTGTGTGTGTGTACGTTTGTGTATTTGTGCTGTGTATGTGTAAATATGTGCTTTGTTTATGTGTGTATGCTTGCATGTGCTCGGTGTTTGTATGTGCTTTATGTGTCTGTATGCATATGCATGTGTTTTTTATGAATTTGTGTGCATGTGTGTACATGCGTCTGTGCATTTGTTTAAGTGTATCTGTGCATGTCTGTGTGAGCGTATGTGTATACATGTATGTGATTGGTGTTTGAACATGCGTATGTCTATTTAAGAACTTTGTGTGTGTTGAGGGGGGGGGAGGAAGTTGTTTATGCTTTTGTGTGCAGGTTACCTCTGCGTCCCGGAGACTGCAAATGGACAGGAAGGGGAGAGCTGCTCTTCAATGACACAAAATGCTTGCCGGTGAAAGCAGTCTCTTGTTAATCAATGCTTGCGATGCTTTAAGGGACCGGCGCCCCCTTCCCCCTGAGGGAATATCGCCTAATGGGCACCGTCGCTAGAGGAAGGGAGGGAAGCCTTTGGCCAAATGTTCACGGTTATTTCTTTTTCTGCTCTTGTGTTCACTTTGGGTCACTCGTTCTGAGATGGCTAATATATATATATATATATATATATATATATATATATATATAATATATATATATATATATATATATATATATATATATATATACATATATTTATATATATATATATATATATATATATATATATATATATATATGTATATATATAATTTAAATAACTGACTATATATAGTTTTTCAAACGGGAACGAATAATTAACCATCACATCTGAGCAGTTAGTGATTCATTATTCTTTTACGATAATGAAGAGAGCAGGACGTTGAGGAGAGAGAGAGAGAGAGAGAGAGAGAGAGAGAGAGAGAGAGAGAGAGAAGTTGCTACATACCTTTAAAAGAATATCGTAATGGTCAGCTTAATCCGACCCCATATGCAAACAGCATTTCCCAATCCTGGGCAAAAAGTAAATCATAATGTCGAAAGGAATTCGTGAAATTCAACCTCAGTCAAAACATGGCAGCTTTTTTTTTTTTTTTTTTTTTCCCATGACGGAGTGCATGAATGCATTAGGGCCGATACGAAGCCTTCCTGAAATCAGCTTCGGAAATCTCTCGCTTTGGCCGAGAGATTTATGAGACTTGGTTCGAATTATCTGATGGAGGTTTTTTTTTTTTTTTTTTCTTCTTCTTTTTTTTAGGAATTATTAGGGTGGTACCCCGGCCCCCATTCCCACCTTTTCCCTTGTTGGCATAACAAGAGGATTTGCATTCGATAATCCGACAGATTTCATGTTCCTAAATGCCATGATACAGAACGGGCGTGCAACCAGATTCAGGTACAAATACATACACGCGGTGTCTCTCACACACACACAAACACATGCACACAAACAGTCAGGAAATGTCAGACGCTGAACTGACTGACGGCACATGCACTCTTTAAGCGTCTGCTGACAGCCACCGCCTGATACGTGACTGTCTCATGAAGTTACTTCTGCAAGGTTGTGTGTACTGCTATGTATGTATGTATATGTACACTTTTGTTCCCTGTCGGTTGCTTGTGCGTGTTTCAGACTTCCGAAATATACTAGAAGTAACAGCTGCTGCATCTGCACTGATAGTCAATGAAACTGTAGTAGATTCGCATCAACTGTGACTGAGAGTTTCCGGCCCTGCGATTGGCTAATCAGCAGCCAATCAGGAGCGTCGTAAGGGACTGGCCTAGACATCAGATGCACGGTTGATGTGAATTCAATATACCTGAGAAAGAGAGAGAGAGTGAGAGAGAAAGGAGGATAAAATCTCCGTATGGCTCCCTTCTCCTGCAGGAGAGAGACCTCATCCCTTATATTATTAGGAAGAGTCTGTCGCGAGACCTGATTCGAGATTTTCTCCTGATCGAACCGAACTGGAAAAAATGAAGTAAAATTTCCCTGGAAAGAAGATCCAGGTTTCCAGATTTTTCTTTCTGATGGCGTCTCCGCCAGTGGGGTTTCTCCCAGATTATCTCTCTCTCTCTCTCTCTCTCTCTCTCTCTCTCTCTCTCTCTCTCTCGCTCTCTCTCTCTCTCTCTCTCCATGATTTCTGCAGCTGCAATATTTCTTATTTGTCTTCTTTTTTATTTCACCAAATGGATTTTAGTGAGGAGTGGAGTTAAGGATATCGTCGATCCAAGATGGCGAAGAATTTCTCCCGAAAGACGAAAATACAGAAACTATATTTCACCATCTAGAATGTAACTCTCAGGCACTGAAAAATCTGGTGTTCATGATAAAAGAGTAACAGAAGGTAATGGGAAAAACAGAAAGAGGAGATCAGATATTAGAGAAACAGATGAAATTAATAATTTAATGGTTTAATAAAAATTTAGGAAAATATGAACATGCAAATTGTTTTATATTAAGGTAGTAATGCATTGCATCTTCTCTTGCACTTCTGAGGTTTCAATTGCACGACATCCTCTGAAGGAAGGATGTTCCACAGTCCAGCTGAGTGAGGCATAAACGTCTTCTGGAAAAACAGTTGGAAATCCCACGTGAAATTCAAGTCTTCTATATATTTCCTATTACGAGACAGCAGTTTCGTGTTTCTTTCTTGGCTTTTCACTCTGATAATGACAAGTTCGCTGTTTAAAATTGAGGAGGAAGCAGCAGGCGAGATGACTTGAGGCAACGCGAATGAGAGAACTTCTCCGACTCAGTCTGACTTTGCCATGTTTGAACTTCATTTAAGTTTCTTGCGTTTGATAATTAGAGTCAGTCTGACAAGACCCATTCGAAAAACAGAAGGAAATGTAACCTCAAGGTAAAAACACAAAGCAAATTAAAGTAAATAGAAACGAACAGCTTTCTTGGAAAACTCGTATTTTACAATTCTCATACAGACTGTTATTGAAGCCTCTGTTCACAGAAGAGATTTGCTGTCTTTCTATTCAAGTCGTCACTGTAGTCACACGAACCTTTCTGCATAAAACCTGATTGTCTTAGTCGATAGAATTTACAGTGGGGGGCTAGTGCCGTCAGTTCACCTCGCATGGTCCACTGTCGGCATTACTGAAGGGTGTTTAGCCTTTTAACTTCTTCCGATTTTGCTGTCCAACCTCTCCTACTCCTTTTCAGTGCCTTAGCCCTCAATAGCTGAGAGTGCCCCTCTTTTATATATAAAACAAGTCCCACTTGTTTTCCAGACTTGTTTCAAAATATCTTCAAACCCTAATTTTCTTTTTTCCATAATTAGGGTATATTTCACTGCCTGGATGATTATACTATATACACCGTTTATTTTCGAACTCTTTATTTCTTGTGGAATCTGTCCGTATTTCAGAAATACTTTACACACACACACACACACTATTAAGTCTCATGATCGCACACAATGGTAAACTAATCTCAGATGCAGGCTATTCGCTCTATATTTGGGCGAATGAACCTAATAATGTGAATCATTATTCAATCAGCGGTAGAATATTTTGGCAGAATTCTCAAATCGACGTTTCGCTGTAGCTATTCGTTCTACATTTACCCGAAACATTATTGATAAAAGTGACTGCGATTTTATTTTCTTTGTGCGGTATTTTTGCCTGCTTGTGAAAGCAAATATCATTGCAGCAAAATACAGAAGTATTTGTGTGAGAGAAGAAAGTAAAAAAATCGCGTGGAGTTCCTTTTGTATTTTTTATTTTTACTTATTTATTTATTTATTTAATGTCTGAGCCATTTTCTGAAAAGTGCTGAGAGCGAACGAGAGAACCTCTTTAGTGGGGGTCATTTTTTATGCTTCAGATATTGTGTTTCGTAGTCATCTGTTGTCATACCCTTGCGCCCTAAACATTATTCACGCAAACAGAACAAAACGTTTGAAAGGAGAGAGAGAGAGAGAGAGAGAGAGAGAGAGAGAGAGAGAGAGAGAGAGAGAGAGAGAGATTTCGTGTTAAAAAGGTGACGAATTGTATCAAACAAAAGTTAGTGATTGACACTCGTACAAAATAAAATAGAAATTCCTCCAAAACAAACTTTCACTGATTTTTCTTTATAAAAGTCATACAATATTTGTATTTCCAAAAGCAACACGGCTTTACTTTCAATCGGAAATGAATACAAAAAAAATATTCATGTTGGTTTTGGAAACGTCCAGCCTAACAAACTACTTCGAAATTTAATTGTTCCGTCCAAAATGATTGGACCGTCACTCCTTCAGCCCTGTGCTGCACATCAAAGAGTTCTCCGCCAGCTGCAAAGAGTTCAAAAGAATATATACATGTGCATGTATGTATGTATCTATGTATACATATACTACATATGTATATATAATATATATCTATATATATATATATATATATATATATATCTATATATATATATATGCATATATTCTTTTGAATTCTTTGAAGCCGGGGCGATACATTAGTCTTCTTACGTTAACAGTCAAGTGGCCATTATTCCCTTATATTTTCTTGGACCTTTTAATTGCCAACAGCAGAATTTTGAGAAATTGTGAAGTCAGTCTGACTCATGGAATCCTTACCTGACACTGCTTGATAAATTGTGCATCATATTCCTTCTTAAATCCCTATTTCCATATGTTCCTTAATTTAGCTTTGTCGACGGAACTTTAAACAAAGGTTTATATCCGGGAGAGATATGATACGTTTGATTTATGGCATAATATTCGACCAGATTTCGCACGACGAAACTGCGCTGTTCCATTAGTTTCAAAAAAAGAAAGAAAGAAAAAAAAGTTCCTTTGCTCTAAGTGATGCAGAAGCTTTTAAGTAGGTCCAAATTATTCATATCGAATGATGCGCAGAAATCGGTCTCGTAATACATTTATTTGGCCTCAATTATTGAATAAATACGCCTTTATCAATGGATTGGGATGGAGGTTATAAAACAGATCCTTTCTTACACGAATATAAAAGAGGTGACACCAAAGCTCACTTTTGAAACTACTTCCGCATTGACTTCCTTTTGGTCAATAGATACAGATATACATATATATATATATTTTGGATATATCATTATAGATATACAATATAGAACATACAAATAGATATATAGATATTAGAGCTATATAATAGATAGTATATATATTAAACAGACATATAGATATAGATAGATCATATATATAGCATAAGATTATATTATATCTTATAAGTAAAATAGATATAGGATATAGATTTATACAGATATATAGAGATTGGATAGATAATATAGATGTACACAATATATACATACAAGTATACGATATACTATAGAGATAGATATATATCTAGATATATATAGTATATCTATATATAATGTAGATATAATAACATAACATACATTACAATATAGATATAGTATATATATATATATATATATATATATATAGATAAATATATATGATCTACATACATACATACATATATATTATTAAAATTTTTCAAATATATATATATAGAATATATAATATATGATATATATATAATAAGATATATATATATATAATATATTATATACATAACAATATATATATATATAGATATATTAATTTATATAAAAACAATACATATATTATATTATTAATATAATATATACTAAACATATATATATATATATAGATAATAATATGAATAACTTGACAACGAAGTATATAAACGTGATGGCTATGTATAAATAAAGGTTTTTTGCCACGAAGGAAAAAAATGAAAAAACGAGTTGGCCGAGTACTTTCGGTCCTATCGGTACCCTTTCACTACGAGGCATATGCCTCAGTAAAGGGTCCGAATAGGACCGAAAGTACTCGGCCAACTCGTTTTTTCATTTTTTTCCTTCGTGGCCCCAAAAAAACAAAAAACCTTTATTTATATATATATATATATATATATATATATATATATATATATATATATATAGTATATATATGTATATATATATAGATATATATATATTATATATATATATATATATATATATATATATATAGATATATATATATATATATATTCATATATATATTATATATATATATATATATATATATATATATATATATATATATATATATATATATATATATATATACACACACACACGACATATATATATATATATATATATACATATATATAGATATATATATATATATATATATATATATATATATATCTAATAAAAGGAGCCCATAAAAACACCAAAACCAAAATAGAGAGAAAAGTACTATATTTCAGAGACTGCTGTCTCTCTCTTCTGAAGAGAGACAGCAGTCTCTGAAATATAGTACTTCTCTCTACATTTTGGTGTTTTTTATGGGCTCCTTTTATTAGATGGAATTCTGTTGTTACAGAAACAACCTTTTAACCAAAGTTCATATATATATATTAATAATAATAACACACACATGTAAAATCTGCATAGAAAATATTATATATAATGTACTGTATGTTATTAACCGACGATGGAAGCCACAGAAATGTTTGAATTCATTATTTACGAAATTCCATAATATCTTGTTGGGGATAACTTTCCCCCCCACAGAGGGAACCTATAACTGTTACAAATGCTTCTGCACCCATCAATTATAATTTCCTTTTGGTATAAGTTATTCCCAAGGTATAGGGAATTAAATATTAAATTATATTTACGGCTTCATCTCGGGTACAGGGTAACACACACACACACCACACACACACACACACACACACACATAATATTAATATAATATATAAATATATTTACACACATACATACATATATATATATATATATATACATATATATATATAATATATATATATATATATATATATATATATATATAATATATATATATATATATATATATATATATATATATATATATATATATCTATATATATATATATATATATATATATACACACACACAAACGGAAGTCCTGAATATTGCCTTTCCACATCGGACGATTTCAAAGATCTTTTCAGGCTATGAAAAATATACACCCTTTGAGATTATATATCGTCTTGTAAGAATCAATTTTATTTTATTTCTCCATATATTCTTATTAAAATAAAATTTTAATGGGCTTAAATCCGTCCATATCCATTTGTGAAAAAATTACTTGAATGAGCCTAAGTCCAGCTGCCAACGAAGTTCACACCAGGAATTTCGTAATGACCAAACAGGTAACCGGAAGTTGGACTGTGAGGGTGGTAACACCTCACCCTTGGGCACAATGGGCAGGTGAGTCAGCCAGCCGTCTCCCTCGGGATGAAGTGGACAAGTGATTGTCGATGGATGCAATTCCTTTGTAATTTTTATTCCACTTATATGATGCTGTTCATATCACTGGTGATTCTGGATAATAGAGGCATTTATTTTCCCTACATAAATGTCGCATTTCTTGTCATAGTGGCAGAGTTGGTGTCCAGTGTTCCAAAGGTGAAATTTGACATTTCGTGTCGCGTAAACGTCTGGATTTCTAAAGCTTTGTTGCTGTGTGATCATGAGTTTTCATAATTAGATAGGTACTGGTGACATATAAAGGTGAATGTAACTTTTACTTGCTAATTTTCATGGATTAGTTAAGGAAATGAGGCCAATTTAATATTATTTATGAGGACGTTTATGCAAAGCAGCTGGAGACAAAGTTGTTTTTGACTTCGTCCATCCTATGATCCCGAGACACTAAAGGATATGATCGCCATTCCTATAATAGTACATTTTGAAATGGTGAACCTTCTGAAAAGGTCAGGTAAAGACAAAATGATCGGAAGCCCAGAACATTGCAAATAAAGTACATTCTCCTGGACGCTTTTTGAGGAACCCCAATCGACCCCCCCGACCTCCCCCCCCCCCCCACCCCCCCCCCCCCCCCACCCCCCCATCCCCCCCCCCCACCCACCCCCACCCCCAACCCACCCCACAACAAGGTTAAGAACCGATGCGTATTTGCGGGTAGCTTGGAAGTAAAGCCCACGGCTTTTGTTGACAGTGTGTGTCAATCGCGGAGTTTTAGGCATCATTAATTTATCTTTCATCCCACGTAGGACTTGCAGGTTAGGAACGAGTTAGTTTAGGAGTAGCGACCGCAACTGATTGTTTCGAGTAAGCTGGAGACTACTAGCGAGCCCCTCTGGTTCGGTAACTACCAGTTAATGTGCAATATGGCCGCATTGTTTAGTACTACCAGGCCCTTTGGGATGAATGAAAAATTAAACAAAAGACTGTGAAGATCATAAACACAAACAACACTCATAAATATAAACAAAAACATAAAAAGGCAGTCAATATTCCTGCGGCCGGCTGGGCGGGAACTAGGCAGCGGTAGTCGTCTTCAGTTTTCCTGTAGGCGTTGCAGTAATATGAGTGGCACTAACTTTGCAGCATATTTAAGTTTTATCGCGGTAATTTTCTCCATCTCTGTAATTTTATAGTATTATCTCGGGAAGTGTCCTCAGTTATCTCGGTCATTTTCTTATCTCTTTTTCTAGAATCTCGGGAATTTTCTCGAGTTATTCAGTAATTTTCTTCACTTATCAACCCAGACGGAGGACCACTTATCGCTTTGCTTTTTACAGCAATAATTACAGAAATTTACCTATATAACTCGTGAAAATTGCCGAGATTCTAGAAAATTAGAGATAAGGGAAGAAAATTACTGAATAAACCTAAGGATAGGAATTCATCCTCCAGTCTTCCTGCTGGAGGCTTTGGCTGATTGACCCTTCCAAAGATGGGTCGTGGGGTCAAGACATCCCTTGGCAATAAACACCTGACACAGGAAATTTACCCTTGGGCAGCATTAGCCATCAAACCCCATTTGTCATAAAATTAAAAATGGTTACTCACTAGGTTCACTTTACTTTTGATTGAGACAAATATCAAGGGTATTGAAAGGTGCTGATAATTCTATTGTAATCTTTGAATATGTCAATAGAATAGAATACAAAACTTAGGCCAAAGGACAAAAGCTGAGAATGATATGGTCATTCAGCGATGAAATGGAAATTGACAGTAAAATTGTTGTAAAGGTGTAACAGGATAAAAACCTCAAAGCAGTTGCACTGAGAATCAATTGTTATGAGAGGTGGAAAGCAAAATGGAAGAAACAGTTTATGAATGGAGGTAAAGTAAAAGGAATGAAATGTGTTGTAGCTGAGTGTCAAAGGGGCACTGAAAAGAACCTAAGTAATGCCTACAGTACATCACATGAAGTTCTCTGCACGTACTACCCCTAAGGGCCTTTCTGAATGCCAAGGACATAAGACATAAGCTTAAACTCTTGTCTCATCATTCTTCTAAATTTATATGTTAATTTTATTATTATCATTAATTCCCTTCCTAGTACTCAAATTTCCTTCCATCTCTACCAGAAATATACAATATCTAGACTACAAATACTAAGTTGAAAATAACCTTACCAGATGACTTCCAAAAGGTAAATGGCATCTTATGCTCCGTCCCCTTCTTTGCAAGACCTTAAATTCATCTTTCTATGTGGTTGGCCACTCAAGAGTATCGCCCATCTCTAAGGAATTTTATCTTGAGTACTAGCATGCTCTACCTCATTCTCTGCTTCTTCCACCCTCCATGGCCATAATACTGAGATGTCCTGATAAAAAGAAACAATACTGAGATGTCCTGATAAAAAGAAACAAAGTACCCATTTTAGAAACATCAGAAATTGAATACAGTATACCTGTTTTACAGATGCCCATACCAGACCTGGGCAACAATGAATCTAGACACTAATATGCCAGGAATTACAGATACAAGTTTTTTTACCATGTTCAAATTTCTGTATAAATAAATATAAAGGAAACGTTTGTACACAAAAAAATCTTTCATTATATGAAGGCATGTCATTACAAAATTCTGTCAGTTGCTTTTATCAAATAAATATCAGAAATAATGCAAAAAAATATGTAAAGCAAATTAACAAATATAAGCAATTGCCTTCTGATATTAAAATACACGTATTTAAAAATAATTTATTAGAAAATCAGAGACTTAGTCTCCACCCAGTATCAGTTAATTAAATATTATAACTGGCCAATGTCCATCTGTCACAAACAGTGTAAAGGCAAGTCCACACTGCAATAAAACATTGTAAGCAATAAGTCTCTGACATGTGGTTTACTTGAATGTGGGTAACACACCCTTTCCTAACCAGTTACACATGATACAACAGTGGTACCATATCACCCCAAAGGCAGATGTTAAAACTTCAGTATGATAAAAGTACCTTAACTTAACAATGCAGTTTCTATGATGAAACGTTAATCGACTACATATGAACTGCTGGGGATATTTAGAAATACACCGGCAGTTAGGCAAAGAATTTAAGTGGTACCTTTAAATCTTAAAAAACAGAGAATTGTATTCATGGGTTTTCCCACCACACAAAGCTGAAAATGTCTCCTCTGTCGCACCACTGACTTAACCAAGAAAATGGGCAAATAGTTTTTATACTACTAATCTGAGGTAAATATACATATGGCATACACACCTCATGGATTTGAGCATAGTAAACAACCCAGCAGTAGTTTTAAACGCATGAATGTCATCTCTGAGCCGGTACAGTTAGCATACATAAAAATTGCTGTAAAATCCAACACATGATTTTCTAATTTTTTTTTTTTAGGGGGGGTGGTAAAACCGAAGAGTACTAGGTACCACACCCCTCTGGTTTTGTAAGTAACTACCAGTGTATGTAGAAAATGAGCGCAGTGTTAAATGCCAGCCCTTGAGGATGAATGTAACAACTTACGCAAAAGATGGCATAGAAAAGCAGAGGGCATACAAAAGTAGGCAGTAAATATGCCAGTAAGTGACTGTCAAGAAGCTAGTCGTGGTACCTGGTGGCAAGTCTGAAGTTTTACATTTTTTGTTTGTGTGGGCTAAGCTGACAGTGCATGCAAACAAAATTTTAACAGAAATTTGGTTTACTTGAGTTTTAATATTTCAGACCATTCAGAGGTTCTAGGCTAATTATTCCCCCATCTAAATTCTGCAATGTCAATGTTTCCTTCAACCTTAGGCTACTCACTGCTTCCCTACATAGGCTATTGGGCTGGGCTATCCTGAGTATTCACGATTTGTCTGTTGACAATTAATAAGGCAATAAAATAACAACATAATGAAACTGATCGCCTTTACAAAGGTGTAGGGTGTGACTTCCAAACCTGGTGGAGGGGGGGGGGGGGGGGGGGGTGTGTTCGTTCTTAGGGTATGACAGGCCTAGGATATAATACCTATTGCCTAGGATGGGTTAAGGTGAAGATTGTAACATTTTGAAATTTTGGGCAGGGTGATGCCCACTATACCCACCTCCCAGGGGCAATGTGTCCTTCGGGTGCAAGACCTTGGGTAGGTCAGCTTAGCGTATGCCATGCCCAATAGATAATCACCAATATACACAATGTTAGCTTTGAAATAACGCAAATTCCCTATTAGGAAAGGCGAATGTCTCCTATACCCATACCCATACCCTAGGGTTTAAAATGGTCTCTCCCGAATCCTCGACACATGCAAGGCAGCTCCCAGGTAGGAAGGACTCCCCAGAGGATCCTTCTCCACAAATCTTTCATTTCTCAACGACTCCTGCCTCTAATTAACGTAATTAACCCTTATCAATACTCACCTGGAATCAAATTACGGTCCGGTTACGGTCTCTCGTCTTCTCGGACAACCAGAACGAAGAGAAATGAGGCAGAAATAAATATTGTACAGCTGCCATTTATTCACCGGCTCCTCTTTTCCCTCCTCCCCAGTGACGATCATCTGAAAAAAACTGGAGGATCAACAAGTTGCCACTAGAGAAGTTTCATTTAACATCGTGTGCTTTTATACGTTTGCGTACGGTACATTTTAAACACTAGGGCGTTCTAATGTTTTATAAAATGACTGCTGGCAACTTCCCATGTTACTCGACAATCGGTTCTCTAAGTCGAGAATAAACGTCATTAAAACTAGTCATCATTCAATGTAATAAAAGCGTAAATAAATGAACAAATAAACATCTGGGATAACTAAAGGAATGTACATCGTCTCCCACCGTAACCAAGACCACTGAGAGAGAGAGAGAGAGAGAGAGAGAGAGAGAGAGAGAGAATATATTTAAAGCAACTTTTGATGATGATCTGCTTCACTAACACCTAAAGTATTATCCACAAGAAATACTGTAAGCGAGACCAAAACTACAGGCGGCCATTCAGAATGCCACGGAGGGAGGAAATTGAAAAACGAGAACTGCCGAGATCTCTCGGTCTAAACGATCCTCTACTGAAGGGACAGATCTCGTTTTTCATTTTCCTTGGTGGCATTACCTTTAATTATACACATAGCATCACCTTTTATATATTTCTTGATAAAGTTATTCATGTATAATTTAATTATTATATATACGTAAATGTAATTACTGACCACTAGACAGTTTCATTATAAATTGAGACAATTTTAGTGCTTGAGCTCTTTCCGAGTTTAGCACCACAAAAATGATATTGATTACTTGGAAACCGTATGAGCCTGATGGCTTGGTGACGTTGCGATCACTAGCCATACGTATTTCATTGTTTTTATCATACAGAGAGTTTTTATGTTAAATTTTGCCACAGTTGAAAAGTGACCGTCATTTCTTAATTTTCGTCTCAAGAAGTTTTAATTATCTATTTAATTTTTATAATGAAACATGAATCGTTCGACGCATGAGACTGCAAAAGCGAGAGAGAGAGAGAGAGAGAGAGAGAGAGAGAGAGAGAGAGAGAGAGAGAGAGAGTGAAGAAAGCAAAAACTTCGTCCTGTCTGGCTCCCCGGCGCCAGGTAAGCGAGTGTTAGGGGTTGTACTGAAATGAGAGACAATGTTCATTTTCGAGGGCAGGAAATAATGACCGATGCCTCAATATATATATATATATATATATATATATATATATATATATATATATATATATATATATATAAAATAAATTAACAGATACATCTTTTTACCTCCAAACCAAATTTTGTCAGACGTGGGGTTTGACGAATCCGGTATGATTTAAAGCACTGAGGGTTAACTAATGGTTGGTTTTTATCTCGTTTAGGTAAAGGGTTTATCATTCAAATAAATAAAGACAGCAGGTGACTCGGGTTGGTTTAAGAGAGGCAAAGATGATGACCTAGACCGATGCATGTATAATGTCGGGTCGAACAGACTGTTGAACAAGAATGTATTCATATGTATAACTTGCTGTCACCATTCAGTTACGTAAGAAAATAATCCTAGTGTTAAATCCCTTGTAAATCCTCTAAATGCCTCTAGAATTCCCACCTCAAGTAACGGATTTAGGAATAGGCCTAGACTCGAATTCGTTTCTATCAGCCTTGTGTGTGTGTGTGTGTAGTAGTAGTAGTATTTGATAGCAGGATTTACCGGATTACAAGGCCAGATTTATCCCTTGATGGTGACCAAGATTAACTGTGAGCCTGGATTTATCACTTCATTCTTCTCCAGCTGATCTTGAAAGTATCTGTCTGTCTGTCTCTCTCTCTCCCTCTCTCTCTCTCTCGATCTTCTCTCTCTCTTCTCCTCTCTCTCCTATTCTCTCTCTTCTTCTCTCTAATCTATCTATATCTATCTATATATATATATATATATATATATATATATATATATATATATATATATATATACATATATATACATATATATATATATATAATATATATATATATATATATAGTATATATATATATATATATATATATATATATATATATACATGTGTGTGTTGTGTGTGTGTGTATCACAATCAATAGTGTCTGTCTGTCTCTCACTGTTATTAGCAATCTTGTCTGTCTTTTTGTCTGCCACTGTCATTAGTAATCTTCACTATCTCTCTGTCACTGTCATTAGCAATATTGCCTGTCTGTCACTTTCATAAACAATCTTGTCTGTCTTCCTGTCTCTCTGTCATTGTCATTATCAAGCTTGTCTGTCTGTCTGTCTGTCACTGTCATTAACAATATTGTGGTCCTTACTTTAATACTTTAATGAAGTAATTCCCACAAGCATTTTAGTATGTCACTTTATTCTCGGTTAACTGTACTTAAGACTATGTCCTAATAAGCACTTAAATCAAGTTGAAGTCAGGGTCAAAGTCTTGCATACGAAAGCAGAGTTCGTCCAATTTTTTTCTGAACCACCCTGTCCATTCTATCCTTAACACTAGCGAAATTTCCGTCGATTTTTTCTGAGTTTGTCGTCGACTTTCCAAAGAAGTCGACGTCATTCCGCACTCTGGTTGTCACACACGTTCTTCTTCATACCGTGGTTGTCGTCGTCAAAACGTAAAACAAACCATCTGAGCTGTGACTTCCCGGAATGATAAACCGAACTATGCTTTATAACACAAATCAACTAGTGGGTCGTGCTTGCATGTTTAATGATGCTGCATAGAATTTAAAAAGAAAAGTCTTTGGGTTCGGTCCTGGTTAAAAAGATTTGAAAAGTGTTATTTAAAAAAAATAAGCTAGACCTAGCCTAGATAGGCTATTCGTAACCTTGTTTACACAACCACAATCAGACTGTATTATAAATTAAGCTATAGAAACACTGCAAAAATTTTAAAGATTTTTGTTTATATTATTTGCTAATGTAAACAAAAACAATGAGAGCAGACCTAGGCTGTATAACAATCTGATATTCACGATATAGCATGCTTATCTGTATAAAGTCAGCAAGTTCAGGAAAGTTTTCCCTAGTCGCATGGTGATCTCTTGGTAATTTTTTTCATTTAAGACTCTTTTTCAAAAAACTATCATACTTATGGTCCCATAAGCATCGTCTCTCCCCCATATCTTCGACCAAAAACTGTTCTGGCAATCTTGTCCGCTGTATCAAGAACTCCATCTTGCATCTGATGACTTGAAATGCGCGCTCTCCGAGGTATAAACAAACAATAAAGTCGACGGTAGCGATGGATTGAATTCGATCGGTACCGTTTTCAAAATTCGTGACGACGACACCGGAAAGTCGTCGTCAAAACATGAAAAGTCTACGTCAAATTCAAAAGTCAACGGAAATTTCGCTAGTGTGACAGCGCCTTTACCCCGGCACCCTGTGATGATGGACTTCTAGCCTCGGACAGACCTCAGTGAATTAAAAACCAGAAGAAACCTTCACAAGAAGCTGCTATTGTAGGGGCAGGTGCGAGGCTAGAAAGCAAATTCCACTCAGCATAGGGAGACTGAAATGCTTCCGTTTTCTGTTGTCTTTTACCAAATAATGGATGGAAACTAGAACTGAAGAGATGCAAAATATCCCGACGTAGGAACTTCATCACATACAAGTCTGTGACACGTGGAATAAACTGCCACCAGAAAGTAGTTGTAAACAGCAACAGCGTGGAAGAGTTTAAGAGAAAGTTAGACAAAATCATTAGGAGGACAATGTGAATGAACAGTAAAACTTCCTCCTAGAGATATGTGAACACACGATGTCTCCTCAGATGGACTTACGTCTTTGAGACATCCTAATCCTTGTAACTCCTTGTAACTCTCTCTTATAATCCGCATCGAGTTTGTTTTCACTTTAGAGAAAACAACAAACCTAAAGTATATACTTTGATGAGAGAGAGAGAGAGAGAGAGAGAGAGAGAGAGAGAGAGAGATTGCAAAGAAAAGCATCTAACTTCACTATCAACTTAAATGCTGTAACTGTTACGTGTTAGGCCTAATGTCTTCAGTTTGTGGCTATGAAACCTACTATATTCGTTTACAGCTGTAAAATACTGTAAAATATTCAACAAATTTTCACGAATTATTTATTCTTTTTTTCTTATCTCCATTCCTAATGCATAGTATCCATCGAACTTTCGTTCAAATTTCAAGTTAAAATCCGCCATAATCCTTATTTTCATGTCTCATAACGAAACAATATATAGGGCATTATTTAACAGCAATTTAAAACTGATGAAATAATGACATAGGTCTAGTGTCCGGTAACCAGTAACGAATTTTGCAGCCGGTATTTCCGATAGAGCAACTCTGCTACAGTGGGTTGGTTTGTCTCCTCTGGAAGTCCTTAGAATGTTGTTTTATAATTGGTGACACGAGAGAGAGAGAGAGAGAGAGAGAGAGAGAGAGAGAGAGAGAGAGAGAGAGAGAGAGAGAGAGATGAATGCTTCCCTCAACAGCCACTGCAAATAAATAACGGAGGAGAAAATTAATGTCGCCATCAATACGAACTGGAATAGGTCTAGAAAGGCTCTCTCTCTCTCTCTCTCCTCATCCAGCTGTGATAGGACAAAGTTGATCCGCTTTCTGAATCATGAACTGGAATTGATTGTTTGGACACCATGACTTAGCACTGTAAGTAATAGGCACCGCAATAATGATTTGAACGAAAATTCCTACAATAAATAAATACCGTGATGGGAACAACTATGCATTTCGTTTTTGCTTTCTTTTTCTGAGGAACCTGTGACGAAAGGAAGGGAAGGCAGGGATTTGAAATTCCTTCAAACTGTCAAATTAAGGTAAACTAACTTGTATTGGTGAATGCATTCGTGTCCTTCAATGCTTTCTTTCGTAAATGCACTCGAAGGTTGAGGCATCTTGTTTCGAATTCATAGCACAAAATGTTTTACGTTTTTTTCTGAGAATGTTCTCATTCTCATTTCTCCTGACGAGGTTGTATCCTAAACATGACTCTCCCTTCCTTTTTCGAGAATGTTCAATTCTCCTTTGGCGGTCGCAAAATGAAATTATTTTTTAAAGAAGACGACCCCGCTATGAAGGCAGGTGAGCTTTCCCCCCATTTATGAAAACCTTTTCTCTCTCGAGAGAGAGAAAATGGGGCGACTTTTGCATCCGAATGACGTGAGAAGTGGGACGAAATGACTCCTTCCATAGACCCCATATGACATCTCTTGCTCTAATGGTTGTTTGGGGCTTCGCTGGGAAGCTGTGGGAGACTGTTTGGCCGAAAAAGAAATGGCTACTAATTCTATGTAATTGGAATCTTGTTTTTTGTTGTTGTTTCTTGTAAAAGTCCGTTGGTACTTTATATATAGTTTATATATATGTGTGTGTGTATTTAAATAAATTGACATGCGCATTTTATATATGTGTACGGGGTACGCCGATGTATAGAAAGGCGTCCCGTTGGATGTTATTCCCTGCAATGTAATACGCAAGTATCGTGTTGGCTACTTCCCATTCTCGTCGGAGTGACATCGATGCAGAGAGAAGTTCTAAGTTTCGTTAGTATCTTCTTTGGGTATAGAGGTGAAGACTTCAAACTCATCGTAGTGAAACTTAACATATATTTGGAAACTACATCTCTTGAGTAGAGGAGGAGTGATTTTAGAGAACTGGTCTCGATGAAGGGAAGTAGAGATCTAAAGTTACAAAGGCTTGTACAAAGATAGTAGAACAAAGCTTATCTCAGCATACATAACATACAGACAGACGAACATGTGACTAGGAAGTCACGTGTTGTCTCTGCGGGTTAGAGGTCACCATCTTCTCAGAGAAGGCACTGTGACCTGTTTTACAAGACAATACTTTTGATTACACAGGCAAAGGCAAACCTGGGCGTCGCCAGGGTCTCTTTCTGTTCTTAATTCAAATCAGTTATTGGGTCACTGTGGCCTGTCCGAGGCTAGTTCCACAATAGGGTGATTGGGTGCCTGTGCGAGGCTAGAATGACAGGGTGTCTCGAAAAAGAAAATAACGAACACTGCGTTCGTATGCGAGAATTTGCTCCTGACTTCAACTTGACACAAATAGTTATCACTGCACTGCATTTGTCTTTAGCGCAAGTAACCGAGAATGAAATTATTTATAATTAAGTGTTATTACGAGTGACTTTAATAAAGCATTAAAGTAAAGACCACCTTGTGATATACAAAGTCTGCTGACTATATTAGAAGACGAATTCAAAGCCAGTCGGCATGTTCTACCTCATCCTCTGCTTCTTCCACCCTCCACGGCCATTATACGGAGGTATCCTGGCGAAAAGAAAACAATGCCCGCTTTATCAACATCAGAAATTGAATATAGTAAACAGATGCCCATACCAGACCTGGGCAACAATGAATCTAGACAGGAACTTCAGGTACAAGTTTTTTACCATGTTGAAATTTCTGTATAAA
>NC_087211.1:4127466-4187747 GCF_015104395.2 Macrobrachium nipponense | reverse complement strand
ATAGAAATAACTAAACGAGGGTAGTTTTCTTGTCATTTACTGAGAATAACCTCTTTCATTTCTCTGGTAATGTTACCTTTTATAATGTCCTTAATTTTCTTGTTAAACGTGGACTGAATGTCAGAAATGGACGGAGCTACAGAAATCTAGCTCCCATCTTAAACATTATCATGATTTCATTGATAGAATTATGGGTAAAAATTTGGATGGAATTATGTATAGTCTGGACATCGTCTCCTTATTCACTAATGTGCCTCTTGATTTTGTTCTAACTAATTTGGTCAAAATTGCCGAAGACTATACATAATTCCATCCAAATTTTTTACCCATAATTCTATCAGTCAAATGATGGAATCGGCCTTAATAAAAGAGAAGCAGGTAATGAACATCTCAAAAGGCGCGTGAGTTTCGGATGTCGTCGACGAAGTTTTCATTCAACCAACGCTTAAGAAGATTAAAGGAAGATTATCAGCGGGGGTGACCTAAATTGGCTTACTTGTGGACGGATCTCTTGGTATAAATACCACCTTTTCTATAAACTTTTCTCATTCATATACCTGAAGAGAGAGACAGCAGTCTCTGAAATATGTACTTTTCTCTCTACATTTTGGTGTTTTTTTATGGGCTCCTTTTATTAGATATATATATATATATATATATATATATATATATATATATATATATATATATCTATATATATATATATATATATATATATATCTATATATATATATATATATATATATATATATATATATATATATATATATATATATATATAGAATATATATATATATATATATATATATACAATATAGATGTATCACATACAATTTGAATGATCTAAATGAATTAATGTCAGCAGAAATAATATCTAGAGCAGCGGGGACACATTTGAATGAATATATTGTATTACTTCATAACTGTTGCAGCCGCTGCCTGTTCATAAAATTCGGTTCTTTTCCTGTGAACAAAGCAAACAAAACACTGCAGTGGGTTAGCTTTGATTATCATCTGCGGACGTAAAAATCATTTTAATTTTAATCTGGCTTTCTGACTGGCTGGTAGGCTGATTCGGTGGCCTGTGTTTCACGGCTCATTACTTTCTCTCTCTCTCTCTCTCTCTCTCTCTCTCTCTCTCTCTCTCTCTCTCTCTCTCTCTCTCTCTCTCTCTCTCTCTCGTTGTGCTTCTGAACAGGGGAATAGCTGCTGTTGAAGTAAATATGACTATATCTCTTTTCCATTTTTAATATTTTCTTGTCTGTCATTTCTTGTATACAAATGTTCTCTCTCTCTCTCTCCCACCCTTGACCCATTGGTTCTTCTGGGTTACACCAAGTTAACAAGTTTTATATTCTGATCTATATAAGGTACAGATAAGTGAAACTTGAAGAGAAATTTCACAGTTCCAAAAAATTAACATTAACAGATTTCACAGACCTGAATAATTTTATGGTAACACCTTGACTCCAGAGAGAGCCACTCTGAGCCACTTAAGAGTTCAGCCCATTTGCACTGAGAGGTTTCCATGCCCATCGCCAAATCTAAATCTGCAGACCAGGGTGGGCCTGTGGAATTTATGTTGAGTCTTTGTTTTGGATTCATGTTACTCAATCGGATTTGTGTCTGGAATCTCCATCCTATTCCAGAATGACATTCCACTAAAAATCTATTGAATTATTGGTTGAAACAGCTGTGAGCTTAGGAACGAATAACTATGGAAATATAAGAAAGCCACTTCACTAACTATCGACGGAAATATTGGTTGAAACAGCTGTGAGCTTAGGAACGAATAACTATGGTAATATAGGCTAGTTGCCATTTTACTTTGTCCCTTCAAGTCTTCAGCTTTGAAGACTGGAAATGCTGGAAATGTAGTAAGCAAAATGTAGACTACAACTGTATTAACTTTGAAAAAATAAAAGAATGACTGCCAAAAAATAATACACCTCTTTCTCTCCACTCTAACAGGTAATGAAAATGAGAGAGTTGCATCATGAAAAAATACATTTATTAACAATGGAAAAAAACAGGAAATCAATTAGGTCTCACAGACTAACTTAATTCAAGTTACCCCACTATCAAAATGTCTAAACAGTAAATGTAGTCACACCAAAAGGTCTGTCCCATCTGGGACTCTCTGTCGGTCCCCCCATTGCCAGAACCGTCTGTTTCAAAGACACAGAACACATCCCGTAAGTATACACACAAGTTTAACAATCAGAGATTAAAGATTAGATATTCTTACAAACGTCATACAGACAACAAGCCAGTCTTTGGCTAAAGTAATTTAACTCGCCCATGCAGCTGGACTATTTCGCACACTTAATAAAAAACCACTCCGAAGAGCACCATGGCATCTTGCCTTTCTCTCAAAGCCGCCTCTATCAAAATCCCCCCATAGACTTGCGTATGATACTTTTTAATAGAAGAGGCGCACACGCACATACGAACACACAGTTCGTTAGCGCCTCACACTTACTGGCTTCATCCAGTTTCACAAAGGCACTTTGAGAAGAGTTAATAAACTATCGTACATTGACTTGTCTAACTAAGCAATTTTATGTCACGCCATCCATAGAAACTCATTGTTCAGCTTTCTCGGGTCGTTGCTTCTGCTCTGTTCTTCACATTCCATAGGTCACAGCGAACATATTGGCAATATATTATTAATCAAAAACCCTAGGCCTACATGGCTCGGCCACTAACCAATGCTAGCCCCCGCCTAGCAAAATAGCTTATATAATATAAAACACATTGGCCGGCTTAAATAAAATATAAGTAATAACTGCACGTCTCTGGCATTATAAAATAAAGACTGTTACGCCTTTATCTCCAAATAACACTAGAATTTTCTCTCTTCGGATTCTTGAATATCCCTCTTTGTCTGCAACTTGCTGCACAGGCAGCAGCTAACTGTAGGAAGCTGTAGGAAGACGGAATGCCTCCCTCATTGTAGAACACTTCTCATGGCTTCTGCAGATCCCCAAAAGACACGCTGTAGAATTCTGTAGACTCTCGTAATCACCATCGTGGAAACTCTTGTAATCACCCTTGCCAAAACGACAGCAACCTCTCTGCACGGCTGGTGGACGTCTTGCTGGCGTTGGGAAACGACTTTTGGTGTGTTAGTATGTCAGTCAAGTCACTGGTCAATCTAAGAAAATTAACCCAGACATACTACTTTCATCAAACAATGATCTCAAAAAGTCAGAAATACTAACTGAACGTCTCCCAATTAACTCCCTTTAATATGACTACTAAATCATAAGTCATTATCATAACTCTCAAAGGAAAAAAAAACATCAAGTTCTCCAACTCAATTCTCCAAACTCACACATCAGCACACACACAACTCAGAAATCACAGCAACTCCACGGACTTCTGTACTCACATTTCAAACTCGAATGTTCTCATAAGAAAAAAAAAATAAAAAATCGTAATGAGCCCTAGGAAAAAAGACAAAGTATCACGTAACACGCCCAGACCCAAAAAATGTTCTCTCAAGCTACTGATATCTAAACAACCCACAAAATCAGTAAAAATCTCCAATGTTTAACAGCAAAAACCCCTTTACTGCTCACACAATTAATCACAATGAGACTTAATGTCAAACTCCCATTTACGTAAATAACAACTCCCGAAAAATTACATCTCCCGTCCAAAAAGAAATGCTATTTAAGCTCAATCCCCAATTACATCTCTCATAGGAAAAGGAAGAAAAATAATAAAAAAAGGGTAATCACAAGTAGATTTCCCCACACCACAAAATACATAATACATGTATAGTATGCATAACTCCCCGCGTTTTCCCAAGAAATGCTCCATATAAAGTTACAGAATTTCTCGACATCGCAACTTTATCGACCAGCAAGGCCAGAAAGCGAACTCTCACACATGCGCTTTCGTGAAATGATATTGTCAACATTTCCAGATATTGCAAAAAATCTGTTCGATCACCATCAGAGGAAAAAAGTCAGCACACGGCTCATCACATCGCTTGTCAGCAGAAAAATTCACCAGTGGACGTGTGCTCAAACAGCAGCACAAAAAATGTCCAGTCAGACACACAAGTATGGAAACTCATGATTCTATAGAAAAAGGTCTAACAGACACATTTCACAAAATTAACTCCAGGATATTACTTATGTGTTCAAAGATTTGTCTCAAAGACGTATTCTCTCAACATGACTTTGCCCAATTATATGCCTCCAAAATAATACACTTGTGAACGTAAAAAATGCACACATCTCCATAGGACTCGTAATGCAGTAATGCCACTCGCCTCTAAATAGTCATGAAACCAAAGAGAAAGGGCCACAGAAATCTTCTCTTTGCTCGAAAAAACTCCTTAACCACAAAAAAAAAGGGTCACCCTCCCAAGATCAATTCCATCTCCATATATAATTATGTGACACCACATTAATAAGAAAGCCACTCCGGATAAAAATATTTCCTCCATTTGGTTAGTAACCAACCCCACATATTATTCACTCTTATTTCTCCAATAGCCACATGTTAATATAACACCACCACTCCAGGAATAAAGAATAATCACCTTTATTTCGGCAAATACAAAATATTTACCTCTATTTCCCCAATACTCCATGTGGAACAAAACAAGGCCCCAAAAAATATATCTCCAAAATGGAATATCAAAAAATGAAATCCTATCTCCAAAAAAATGTGCACTCAAGGCAACTAACTCACACACTCACAAATATTGCCCCATAATCTCCAAATATGTGTCTCCATTTGCAACAAAGATGGCTGCAAAATAATTGAACTAAACATAGCTCTCATCACCATTGGCAAATATCAAAATGGCCAAAAATATATCTCCAATTATAACTCCAATTCTCCTGGGAATAAGTTAATGTTATAGTCAACAACTATAAAACTCTCTCCGTTTAGCATAATTGCTAAAAAAAAAGGGCAAAAACTCGGCAAATAAAAACTGTCTAGAAAATTCTAGAAAAAATCACCAATGTGCCACAACTCCTTATAACAGAATTCCAAATTCACAGTATCTAAGCAAAGACTTCTCCACATGCACTACGACATAGGCCATTAGAAAACTTAACCAAGTTTCCTATCTCTCACAAAGTTGTCACAAATACAACTAATGTATTGTGCAAGAATACTCACAATTTCTGGAGCACAAATATCCAGAGAAAAAATGTAGTGCCATTATGTATGCATTCAAAACATGCAAGAATTCTCCTGTATATCTCACTGCATCATCAAATAGCTGTAACACAAACACGTTCCCGAACAATGACTCTAAGTCACGAACTGGGATATTAAAAAATATTCACACCAACTGGAGAGAAAAAACAAATTCAAATTCACCCATGATGAAAAAAACTTGTGTCAGCGATGGCTAACTTCCAAAAAAGGAGAAAAGAAAAATCAACGGCACTGTTAACTATTTCTCGTAACTCACCAGATGTCAAGCAATTATCTGCTGAACTCATAAAAAAAAGGAAAAAAAAAAAAAAAAACGGAAAAAAAAAAAAAAAAAACTAAAATAATGTGTTGTTAGTTCCTCACAAAATTCAAAAAAGATCTCACCACCCTTGATAGCATTACAACGCCCACATATTAGTATACATATATAAAAAAAAAACCAGTATCAGAAATATCATAATCGCAAAATCACCAAAATTTGCTATCATCAAAATTACCAGTATCAGTATAAAAAAAATATCACCAATGTTAATGCTTGTCCATTCTCCAAATATTCAGCACAAAACTCAGCAAGATTCAACACAATTCACCAAGATTCAGCCAGATTCATCAAGATTCAGCAAAACTCGTCATTCGTGAATGACCAAAATATTCTCCAAAGTTACAAAAACCCAACCAATAATTAAGACAAGACTTCTCCCATTAATTCATTGTAATAATTCTCCATGAATAATTATCTATAATAATTATAAAATAATCTCCCATGAAATATCTCAAATCTCTCGTAAAACAAGTCTCCCATAATGATAATTATACTTAAGCAACCCTCCCGTGACACATCTCAAGTATAATAATTATTAATAATAGTAATAATAATTCTCCATAGCAATAATTCTCTTGCAAAGATCTGAAGTAAGGGTAAATTCAAATAGCATACACCAGTAATGCTGAACCTTATGACACACAACTTCTCCAGATGCAACACCATGACATACAACCATTGCTACACCCACACAGACACAACACCATTCACCGGCATTTCAAAGTAATTTCTCCAACACAATAAAAAACAATAACAATCTGTGTCTCCCCAATATATTTGTGTCTTCCAAGGCATAAGGAAAACATACACCCATACAATGCATTTCAATTCTCTTTTTATTTCCTTTTCTCTTCCTCCAAGAGAGAGGAAATCTCTTTTCTAAAAAAAAGACTCTACGGGCATTTCACTTCATCAACTAATCAATCAGCTGATGTCTTGGCATTGGAAATTTATTGTCAAGGGCAAACTCATCTCCCAACACCCCGACACAAAGAAAAAAAAAGGAGTTCACCCCCAATGAGAAAAAAAAGTTTCTCCCCCCCGATGAGCATTGACACTCCCCCGTCAAGCGATAGGACAGCCCGAGGCAGACCAGTAGTACCCATCTCCCCTTAAACAGTATCTGAGGACCCCCTCCCAAGGTATACACTAGTGCCCTCCCCTGCACTATCTCTTGAGGGATGCCAGTAGTCCCCTCGCAATGCGCCTCTCTGCGCGGTTAGCAGAAATGTGCTGAGCCCGTAAAATTGTGTGGTCACTCTGTCTCTAAGCGAAATATGCTATCTAAGCAGTTCACATGCACAAACACATCTCTATACACCCTCATATTTTAAACAAAGACGAATACGTCTATTATAAACACGCGTGAATAAAGAAAACACGTCACTATGGGCAAAGAAAAAAAAAAGTTTTGGACCTCTTGAACCAGTCCTATTACACTGAAATATTTAAAACAACCCTCCCCCTCAAAACCATAGTTTTTAACACTCACCACTCCATAATGGGAACAAAAAGAACTCGGAATTCGCGTAATGCACGGCAGTAATACACGCACGATTATCTCAGGATGCACTCAACATTACACAAGCAAAAGTCACACTGAGTGCGCCCAGTGTTCCTAGGCTGACTCCCTGGGAAAAATGCTGAGTCCAATAAAATCCTTCCCACTCCCCTTAGCACAGTTAACAGATAGATATTTCTCTTTTTTTTTTCTCAATAAGTAACTGAAAAACAAAAATTTAACAATTTTCCACAATCCCACAAATACTTTGTTGTTCGAAAACTATCGCTAAGCCATAACCCCTTTATTTTCTAACTGGTCACCTATCTCTTCATTGGCGTTCCCAGGCATAAAAAAAAAAAAAAAAACTTTTATACCCCTTTTTAACCGCTCGCCATCAAAACCTGTAATAAGGAGATTTCCCCATTATTCATTTGGTAAACGTGTAACTCGAGCGTCAAGGCAAACTAATACACACAGCCTCTCTCTCTCTCTCTCTCTCTCTCTCTCTCTCTCTCTCTCTCTCTCTCTCTCTCCAAGCGATCAACGGCTTGCGACCTCTCTCTCTCTCTCTCTCTCTCCACCTCTTTCTCTCTACTCTAACAGGTAATGAAAATGAGAGAGTTGCATCATGAAAAAATACATTTATTAACAATGGAAAAAACAGGAAATCAATTAGGTCTCACAGACTAACTTAATTCAAGTTACCCCACTATCAAAATGTCTAAACAGTAAATGTAGTCACACCAAAAGGTCTGTCCCATCTGGGACTCTCTGTCGGTCCCCCCATTGCCAGAACCGTCTGTTTCAAAGACACAGAACACATCCCGTAAGTATACACACAAGTTTAACAATCAGAGATTAAAGATTAGATATTCTTACAAACGTCAAACAGACAACAAGCCAGTCTTTGGCTAAAGTAATTTAACTCGCCCATGCAGCTGGACTATTTCGCACACTTAATAAAAAACCACTCCGAAGATCACCATGGCATCTTGCCTTTCTCTCAAAGCCACCTCTATCAAAATCCCCCCATAGACTTGCGTATGATACTTTTTAATAGAAGAGGCACACACGCACATACGAACACACAGTTCGTTAGCGCCTCACACTTACTGGCTTCATCCAGTTTCACAAAGGCACTTTGAGAATAGTTAATAAACTATCGTACATTGACTTGTCTAACTAAGCAGTTTTATGTCACGCCATCCATAGAAACTCATTGTTCAGCTATCTCGGGTCGTTGCTTCTCCTCTGTTCTTCACATTCCATAGGTCACAGTGAACATATTGGCAGTATATTATTAATCAGAAACCCTAGGCCTATATATATATATATATATATATATATATATATATATATATATATATATATATATATATATATATATATATATATATATATATATATATATGTGTGATATATATATAATAGTATATATATATATATATATATATCATATATATATATATATATATATAATATATATATATATATATATATATATATATTATATATATATATATATATGGAATAACCGAAGTGCACCGCCACTTGGTTGTGACCCAAAATGGCAGCTAAGCAGGAAACGGACGAGGCACTCACCCACTCCAATAAGGCTCAATAACTGAAGGGGATTTGGCACTAAGGACGACACCGGACATTCCTTTCCAAAATAACGGTTGTGGCGGAAGGACAAAAGGGAAACCTACGACGCTGTAAACCGCTATCGGATCTCTCTCTCTCTCTCTCTCTCTCTCTCTCTCTCGAGTAGGTTCCTTCACGTGGTGGGGGGGTAAGGGATCCTGCCTTCACTCGTGTGAAGGCCGGATCCTGATGGAACGCCTACAAACTTTTGGCAATAAATGGTGTGGACATTTCCACTTTCGTCTAATTTAACTACTAAGGTGAGTCTGAGAAGGGATCGTGGGTTAGGAAGGGTTTGCATTCGAAGCTAATAGTGGGAGTTGTGGTGGTTGAGTCGCCACCTGATATAGTTTGGACCTGAGAGTAAGTAATGGGATTTTCCCATTGCTATCTTGAGGGCGGAACCATCTCCAGGGACTGGCCCATCGGAATCCAGGGGGAGCTGGTTTTCTGGGGGTGGGACTCCGGGCTTTTGTCCGGAAGCCCACCAATACGTTTGTGGTGGGGAGTTGATTCGCATTAGTGGAATCAGAGCTCCCAGCAGGTGGATTGGCTTATACCTGGGCCACTGAAAACGTATTGGTGCTATCCTATATGGGTAGGGTATGGGGTGGACCATTGGGAGTCAACTCTCACTAGTGCCATTGGTGGAGAATGTGAATACGTGAGTGACTTACGATACTTTCTTGATATAACCAAGTAGTAAGAGATTTTTTTTTTTCTTTTTTTTTTTTTTTACTAAACCAAATATGGATCCGGACTATGAACCTACATCCCCTGGGAAAATGGACTCACTGGCACCGTTCACGACTTCTTGCTCAAACAAAGACCATTCTTTGAACCCCCCAGATGCCAATAATAGTAGAGTGACGCATTTAAGCCTTGACGGATAAAGCCCCAAGAAACTTAGACATTTATAAACCTGCAGAATGGAATCCAATCAACTCCAATAGTAGCAACGTTGACAAATAAGAGCCCCCTCCCCAACCTCCTAAAATGGCTGGTAGTAAAAGCCAAGGAGGAGAACTTCAACTATTACAAGTTTAGTAGGTACCTTCAGCAAAAAATAGGTGACATAATGAGTGGTGACATTACTAGATTTGGTAAGAGCTCTGTACTTATTCATGCAAAATCTAAAACTCAGTCACAGATGCTAACAATGATGAAAGTTGATAACAACGATATAATAGAGAAAATGAGTCCTCACCTAAATTTTAGCTATGGAAGAGGTGTTGTTTTCGATAGAGACTTGTACGAGTTTACTGAAGCAGAAATTTTAGATATGTGTCCACCAACTGTATGGAAAGTGAAAAAGGTCCTTAATGGCAACATGATGAATTTCACTTTTGAAGACAGTAATGTACCATCTCATATAGTAATAGAAAATGAAAGAGTGTGAGTTAGACATTTGCAACCAAAAGCATTATAGTGTTTTAATTGTTTTAAATTTGGTCATCCATCTAAAGTTTGTAAAAATAATAAGATGTGTAATAATTGCTCTGCCCTAGAACATGGCCCATGCTCAGATATACCTAAATGCATTAATTGTCAGCTAGAGCACAAATCAGTTGATAAAATATGTGAAGAATTTAAAGTTGAAACAGCAGCAGTTAATAAAGCATATACAGAGCACATCAGTATTGGACATGCAAGACGACTCTTGGGAAGAGCCAAGAGTTATTCTAAAGCCCTTACTACCACAAGGGCTCCACTTCAATCCATTACTCCTTCCTCATCCTCAATGAAGGATGCCTCAGCCCCTGTGGTTCAGCATTCCACCACTAGGGCTCCACTCCAATCTGCTGATCCTTCCTCATCCTCAATAAAGGGTGCTTCTACTCCTGTGGCCCGACATACTGGTCCAAGTGCTCAGCCTAGTAAGGTTAGAGCACAATCGGCAAAGACGGATAAAATAAACATTCCATATAACAAACTGGATATCTCCCTCAAACCTCCCTCTACTCCTCCTTTTCCATTATCTCAGGCAGAATCTCTGTCTGATTTAATGGAATTAGAGGGAAAAAAACAAATGAAGAGGGTAAGAACACCTCATCCTCTCCTCCATTAACTCCAACAAAAGATAAAACCAAAATCAATGAGCAATCTGGTGAAGAAAAACAATCATCAAAAACTCACATTCAAAAATGACCTTGAATAAAGGACTACCCTCCAAAACCTAGACACCTTCTCTTCAATTTTACAGTGGAATTGTCAGGGACTTCGTGCAAAATATGAGGAACTTAAAGTGTTACTCTATAAATACTCCCCTATTGCTGTATGTTTACAAGAAACAATGCTTGATGTCCACACACCTTGCCCTAGAGAGTATATATCATATAGAACACAATATAATTTGGAAGTGGGAAGACATGGAAGTTGCCTTATTTAGCAGGGACCTTCCTCATTTTCCAATCCCACTAAATACACCTTTACAGGCTGTTGCGGTTCAAATTCACCTAAGACGAAAATACACACTCTGTTCCCTTTATCTTCCACCAAACAATCCCATCACTCGAGAAGACTAATTGATTTACTTCATCAGCTGCCACGAACTTCTTCTCATGGGAGACTTAAATGGCAGACATCCTTTATGGGGAGATGTGACATCAAATCAAAAAGGGAATATTATAGCTTCCATAATAGAAAATGAAGATTTAAGACTTTTAAATACAGGAGAACCCACTCATTATCATATCCAGACAGGTACAGTCTCATGCTTAGACCTTACAATATCTAGTTCCAATTGCACGATGGATTTCAGATGGAAGACGAATGATGACTGGCAAAGCAGTGACCATGCTCCCATAATAATAAATACCAATGATGACCCACCAGTTCAAAGATCTCCACGGTGGAATGTTGAAAAAGCAGATTGGAACAAATTTCAAGAGCTAAGCGAAATAGAAAGTGATGCAAATGACTTCCCAACGGCAGATGATGCAATCGATTTATTAAATGGGATTCCATTACAGCAGGTATACATTCTATACCAAAAACTACAGGTCTTTTTAGGCGACGCCCAGTCCCGTGGTGGTGTGAAGAGCTCACACTGTTACACCGAGTCACAAGAACATCACTTACACGTTATCGTAGACAACGAACTATAGCAAACATGATAATATACAAACAGAATAGAGCGCGTTTTCGAAAGGCAATGAAAACTGTTAGAAGGCAGTCATGGGCGTCATTTGTATCGTCCATTAACCACCGAACACTATCTGCAGTATATGGAGAAAATAAAAAGATTGCTGAAATTTACTCCCAGTCCTCCCCCAGTACTTAAAGTTAATGACAACCTCATCGCCAACACAAAAGATGTAAGTGATAAACTCGCCGATCACTTTGCACAAGTTTAAAAAAAATCTGACAGTTCCCCTGGATATCAATATAGAAGAAGAGAAGAACAACTGCGATTAGACTTTTCCACAGATAAGATAGGGCCATATAATTTACCCTTTACTGAAAGGGAATTTGATGCTGCCCTGGCCAGCAGCACTAACACTGCCCCTGGTCCAGATGAAATTCCCTATCAAATGTTTAGGCATATTTCAAGAAATACAATACTATTTATAATAAGTATAATTAACAGATTATGGCATGAAAGTAGCTACCCAGTTATATGGGAATTGGCTTTCGTATTACCTTTTGTTAAACCAGGTAAAGACCCTTTTTCAGTGGCTAGTTATCGACCAATAGCACTAACTTGCTGTTTATGCAAGTTAATGGAAAAATTGGTGAATACAAGATTTGTCTGGTATTTAGAGCGTAATGATATTTTCTCACCCTCACAATATGGATTTAGAAAAATGCACTACGCAGTAGATGTCCTACTGCAGCTGGAAACCTCCATATGTGAAGCATTTGCCTCCAAGCAGCACCATATAACTATTTTTTTTTTATATTGAGAAAGCTTATGATACTGCTTGGAGGCATGGCGTTCTTAAGACAATTCATACCTGTGGTCTACGAGGAAAATTGCCCCTATTCATTAAAGCATTCTTGAAATGTAGATATTTTCAAGTTAAAGCGGGCAGCACATTATCAGATAGAAGATGCCAAGAAGAGGGTGTCCCACAAGGGAGTGTGCTTAGTGTCACACTTTTTGCGTTAGCAATAAATGGAGTCGCGTCTGTTATACCCAAGGATGTATTGAGTACCCTATTCGTAGACGATCTTTCAATATCTGTTGCTGCATCACGAATGTCAGTTGCAGAAAGGAAATTACAATTGACAATAAATAAGATAGTAAACTAGGCTGAACAACAGGGATTTAAAATATCAGCCAGTAAGACTACTGTTATGCATTTTTGCCACCTTCGGGGAGTACACCCGACCCAGACCTTTTATGTACAAAACCATAGAATACCTGTGTTGAAGAGGGTTACGCTTCTTAGGCCTCATATTCGACAAAAAAACTCAATGGCTTCCCCATCTGAAACATATTAAAACCAAGTGCCTTGAAGCTTTAAGTATTTTGAAAGTATTATCTAATACCAACTGGGGTGCAGACAGGCAGACAGTTATAAAGTTACACAAATCACTTATTATTTCAAAATTACTTTATGGATGTGAAATATATTCTTCTGCTTCATCTAATCGTCTTGCTATCTTAGATTCAGTACATCATACCGGTATACGCTTGGCAACAGGTGTCTTTCGATCTTCTCCCATCATAAGTTTATTAATTGATGCGGGAGGAATCCCACTAGAGTTATATCGCCAATCATCAATTATCAGATATTGGTTTAGGGTTCAGAGAATCCCCAACTCTTATAAAGCCTTTGAAGCAGCAAATAGAAATTCTTTCAACAACTTTTATGAAAATCATCCAAGGTTTCCTAAGCCTTTTAGTTTTAGAGTGAAAAAGATCTTGGAAAAAATGAATATGTCAAGAAATCCTGTATGCCCAGTTAATTTACCAATTACCCCAGCATGGAAATTACCTGTAATTAAATTTTGTAAATATTTTAAAGGTATTAAAAGAGAAAAATCAGATACAGAAATCAGAGTATTATTTTTAGAACATACTACAGAGCACTCAGACTCTACATTTGTTTTTACTGATGGCTCCAAAACTGATGATGGAGTCGGATATGGAGTTTTTAGTAATGATTTTAGCCACAGAGGAGCACTACCCATCGTAGCATCGAATTTCACAGCGGATCTGTATGGAATTTTAACAGCATTGGAACATATTGCAACCCTCCAGAATTCCACTAATATCACCATCTTTTGTGATTCCAAAGTGAATTACAGGCATTGGGAACTGAATATTCCATGATCATCCAAGTTACATTGAAAATCTCACAGTGGGTATTTCTACATCAGCGTAGAGGGATTACTATATCTTTTTGCTGGGTCCCAGCGCACGTAAATATATATGGAAATGAAAAAGCAGACCAACTAGCTAAATCAGCAGCAACCAATATGATACCAAGACCAATTGCTGTACCATATAGAGACTCTTTTCCTAGTATATCAAAGTTCATTGCAAGATTATGGGAACAGCAATGGAACGAAGCAGGACCAAATAAAATGAAAGAGTTTGCCACACGTACACACCTTTGGAAATATGAATCTATGCCTAGGAAATGGGAAGTAACGATATGCCGCCTCCGTATAGGACATACAAGATTGACACATGGGTATCTCATGAGTGGTGAATACCAACCTTACTGTGATGACTGTCTCGTCCCGATGACTATTAAGCATTTAATAGTTGAATGTCCTAGTCATCGGGAGCTGAGAGAGCACCACTTTAAAGACAAAAGAGATAGAGATGGGAATTACAGTTTGGCGAAGATATTAGGTGAAGAAGCGCAGTATGATTATGAGTGTGTTATAGAATTTTTAAAAGAAGTTGGAGTTTTTAACGAAATTTAGGTATTTCGCTTTTATGTATGTGTGTAGTTTTTAGCTTTGGTTTTTTAGAATGAATGTATGGGAACGTGAGTAAAATGAATTATTTTTTGCCTGTTTGTGTTTCTAGTTATGAAAGCCTTTGCCACTCGCGCAGTTTTTTATTTAATCTTAATTTATTATTTAGTTATCCTAACTATGGACCTGCTTTGGTTCCAGCTCGTGGGCCTTTGGCCTCGGACCGTTGCATTTTTATCTAATCCATTTGGGCCGACCCTGTGGGAAAGCTGAGGGTCAGCTCGGTTGTCTGGTTAAACTATTTTATAATAATAATAATAATGTAGTTTTGGTGGTGTTTAATGCGTAAGTAGCATTCAGGAGACTTCAGCAGAGAACAAGAATGAATTTGTTCCTCGCTTATACACCTGGATATATTTATGCATACACATATAATATAAATATATATATATATATATATATATATATATATATAATATATAATATATATATATATATATACTATATATATATATATATATATATATATATATATATATATATATATATATATATATATATATGGATATATAATATATATATATATATATATATATATATATATATATATATATATATATATATATATATATATATATATATATATATATATATATATATATATATATATATATATATATATATATATATATATATATATAAGCGTTGCTCTCAAAAAGCAGCACTGATTCATTCTTTTGCAATGCATCCAATATTCATTTTTTCATCACACGGGAACGAACCAATGGCGAACAGCAGACGTGATATACTATTGTTTGAAGGGAAGTTTGCTATGGACGACGAATAAAGGAAAGAATGAGAGAAATTAAGTCTTGTGTAATGTTTTATCGATGACTGACAAGGGAACTTGAAGTTTAAATCTGTGACCTAAAAGGTCAAGGATTTTTTTTTAAAAATCACTAGAGACGGTTTCTTTGCCTTACTGCTAACAAAAACTTTCTCTTTGAATCTTCTATGAAAACAAAAATAAACTTTGTCATTCCTACAGAATTTTTATTACAAAATTTACTAAACTATAACGTAGCGGTAATTAAAAGTGGAACGAAATCTTTTGTAAGTCATACACACACACACACACACACACACACACACACACATATATATTATATATATATATATTATATATATAATAATATATATATATATATATATATATATATAGTGCACTATACTATATATATTTATATATATATATATGTGTTAAGTGTAAAAAATAATGGAGTTGGAGTGGCTGGACAGCAAAATAAAAAAGATCCAGAAGATACACGAGACGAAGTAGTACAAGGATCTAAAGGTGGAACTGGGAGAAAATCTTATAGTTGCACTAATAAGTAAATGTTAGAAGTGTTGGACAGAGAAAGTGAAGAGAGGAAGCCTAGGGAATGGAGGTAAAATAAAAAGCGGAAGTGTGGGAGCGTCATGGTCCGAAAGGACACAAGAAACCCTCTTAAACAATGCCTACAGTGAACCACGTTGTCCTATATGTGGGAATGGTTTCCACCAAGAATGGATAACTGAAATCGAATTGCATCATAAACATCTTATTTGTATACATAATTATCTATAAAAATGGCTCATGCTGAAATAAAGTTGTTTATTATTATTATTATTCATATTTTTTTTTTATGCTCTACCACAGTCTTCCAATTCGACTAGGTGGTTATTTATAGTGTGGGGTTCCGGGTTGCATCCTGCCTCCTTAGGAGTCCATCACTTTTCTTACTCTTCTGCATGAGTCCTGGAGCTACTTCAGCCTCTAGTTTTTCTAGATTCCTTTTCAGGGATCTTGGGATCGTGCCTGGTGCTCCTATGATTATGGGTATGATTTCCACTGGCATATCCCATATCCTTCTTATTTCTATTTTCAGATCTTGATACTTATCCATTTTTTCCCTCTCTTTCTCTTCAACTCTGGTGTCCCATGGTATTGCGACATCAATGAGTGATACTTTCTTATTGACTTTGTCAATCAACGTCACGTCTGGTCTATTTGCACGTATCACCCTCTGTTCTGATACCATAGTCCCAGAGGATCTTTGCCTGATCGTTTTCTATCACTCCCTCAGGTTGGTGCTCGTACCACTTATTACTGCAAGGTAGATGATGTTTCTTGCACAGGCTCCAGTGGAGGGCTTTTGCTACTGAATCATGCCTCTTTTTGTACTGGTTCTGTGCAAGTGCCGGGCACTCGCTTGCTATGTGGTTTATGGTGTCATTTTTTGTATTGCACTTCCTACATATGGGAGAGATGTTATTTCCGTCTATCGTTCTTTGAACATATCTGGTTCTTAGGGCCTGATCTTGTGCCGCTGTTATCATTCCTTCAATTTCCTTCTTTAGCTCTCCCCTCTGTAGTCATTGCCATGTGTCATCGCTGGCTAGTTCTTTCGCCTGTCTCATGTATTGTCCGTGCATTGGTTTGTTGTGCCAGTCCTCTTGGTTCTCGTTTGTCGTTCTACCCTGGTCTCTGTATGTTTCTGGGTCTTTTCGTCTACTTTTATAATCGTCCTTTCTTTCCCAAGCACTCTTTAAGGCCACTAGTTCTTCACTGGTTTTTAGATATTTGCCCCAGTGCCTCTGTTTCTCGATGTTGATGCAGTCCTCTATACTTGTAGTCCTCTCCTCTTCCTTTTGTGTTATGTATAGTCCTGTCCGTATTTGCTCTTTGGGTGAGTGCTTTGTATATTGTCATATTTTGGTTTCCTGGTTTTCTGATCTATGCTGCGGAGTTCTGCCTTCGTCCATTCCACTATTCCTGCGCTGTATCTGATTACTGGCACTGCCCATGTGTTTAACGGCTTTTATCATATTTCCGGCGTTGATCGTTTTTTATCACTCCCTCAGGTTGGTGCTCGTACCACTGATTACTGCAAGGTAGCTGAAGTTTCTTGCACAGGCTCCAGTGGAGGGCTTTTGCCACTGAATCATGCCTCTTTTTGTACTGGGCATTCGCTTGCTATGTGGTTTATGGTTTCATTTTTCGTATTGCACTTCCTACATATGGGAGAAATGTTATTTCCGTCTATCGTTCTTTGAACATATTTGGTATTAGGGCCTGATCTTGTGCCGCTGTTATCATTCCTTCAGTTTCCTTCTTGAGCTCTCCCCTCTGTAGCCATAGCCATGTGTCATCGCTGGCTAGTTCTTTAGTCTGTCTCATGTATTTTCCATGCATTGGTTTGTTGTGCCAGTCCTCTGTTCTGTTTGTCATTCTCTTGTCTCTGTATATTTCTGGGTCTTCGTCGAATTATTATTATTATTATTATTATTATTATTATTATTATTATTATTATTATTATTATTATTATTATTATTATTATTATCACTCAGAAAGTGAACACTTTCCAAATGGAACAAGCACAAGTATATGAATCATATCAATATACTTTTCATTTTATGCAAGTCCTGAAGGTTTATCAGAGACATCCATCTGATCAACATTTGTCCTAAGATAACGCTACAATTTTTCTTCTGTATTTTCCTCGCTGATATGACTGACTTTCTATTTCAATATGGCCAGGTTCTTCAGTTGTGACTTTCATTTTTATTTTTTACATCACATCACATTACACAAAAAGGAAATTTCCAGTTGAAAAACCTGGACATTTTGAAATAGCATTTCATTCCCAACAGCAAATAAAAATAAATGAGCCTAAATTGTGGTGTTATCTCCCACGTAAAGCACAATACGTCATGGGACAATCTACAATGTTGCTTATAATTTTTGGCAAAACAATACCTCTCTCTCTCTCTCTCTCTCTCTCTCTCTTCCCTGAATGTTCCTACATATGATAAACCTGTAGCAAGCGTCTATCTCGATCTTAAGGTCGAATGCCTCCGGGGAAACGATATTATATAGAATCCATTCAAACCGCAGCATTCAGACCTGCCCCGGATTCCTAATTTAAACCAACCCGTCTCTCATATACTACAATGGAGACGAAGACGCTGCTACCTCCTTCCAGGACGCCGGAAAGAAGAGAGAGAGAGAGAGAGAGAGAGAGAGAGAGAGAGAGAGAGAGAGAGAGAATGTTTTTACAGAATGAGTTACAGTAAAGTTACAGTGTGTTTAATAAGATTATGAGAGAGAGAGAGAGAGAGAGAGAGAGAGAGAGAGAGAGAGAGAGAGAGAGAGAGAGAGAGAATTTTTTTGTAGCAGTGGCCTTGTTTGTGTTGTAACAATAAACATAATTTTTTTTTCTTTTGGGGGGTGGGCAGTTCTGGTACTACTGGTTGGCGGGACACTGTTGGTGAAGATGTCCTTGACTTTTCTCGGGAGAGGTCAGGGTGTCACGGTGTTTAACCTGGCCGTTGTGTCTGGTCGTAAAAGCAAGCAGCAGGATACCGCTTTTATCTTGGCTACCACTGAAATGTATATTTGACTTGGTACAGTTGTGGAACCTCCTGATCTAAAAATACTGGTGTAGTTTTTTTTTTTTTTTTTTTTTTTTAATCCTTCGAATCATTAGTCTTCTCAGAGATGAGTCGGGTTTTTACATTTGCGTAGATTTTTTATGATTTCCAAATTTCCATAACCTCAGAGATGAGTCATTTGTTTTATATTTTTGTCGAGTCTTTATTTTTAACTTCCAATTTTCCCTGAAATCAAAGACGCAATCGAATAGCAAATATTCGCATTGCAAATCTCAATCAGTGCTTTGTACACATTCTCCTTCTGCGTTAATTCCTTTTGTTTTTCCCAAAGAAGAGCAAATAACTGACTTGCGCCAAAGTCAATCCAATAGATCCAATCTACTCGGCCGGAACACGTTTATGAATGTCTTCAGGAAAGGAGGAAATCATGACTGGAGAGGGCCCTCAAACCTCGCCTTAGGGAACAGAGAGAAGGGGAAGGGCTATATTATCTATAATCTCTCTCAAGGGCGGTAACGAAAAAGTCTAAGAAAAAAAAAAGTCGTGGAGAGGAGGTCTGGGAACATCAAAGGCTGGGAGGAAATAGCACAAACGCCGGGGCGTGATTGCTTCTTTCATTTGGGTGAGGTTAAGGGGAAGTAAATCCCCTCTCTCTCTCTATCTATAATTAAGGAACAAAATCGACATCAGAAGCGCCGCCAGGGGCGTTTGGAGCGAGATCTGATGATCGAGGAACTTGGTTGGAAGGGAAATGTTTTCTGGGGACGAATTCTACTTCGCGTATTCGTTGGTGATTAGAGGATGGAGGTTGATACTAATTGTAGTGCAGAGAGAGCCTACCAGTCTTGAGACCGAGTAACGGCCACAGCACAAACGCCCCGCTCTCTCTCTCTCTCTCTCTCTCTCTCTCTCTGATAAAGTAAACAGCATGGCAAGTACTCTCAAAATAACTACATTATATCAAAGAATAAGCTTTCTCTCTCTCTCTCTCTCTCTCTCTCTCTCTCTCTCTCTCTCTCTCTCTCTCTCTCTCAAATAACATTCATTAAGCAAAGAATCCACTCCTCCTTATCTCATCTTTCTCCTCTCTCTCTCTCTCTCTCTCTCTCTCTGACCTCACTTTTGAACCATGTAAAATATGGACTTCATAACATACCCAAGGACATGAAAAAAAAAAAAAAAAATAAAAAACATAATTTCGAAAAAAAAGAAGCACAAATGCTTTCGGATACTAGACGAGTATTTGGTGAGCTTTGGTTTGTTCTAAAAACGTAGACTTTGTTTAAGGGGGTCTAAGTTTGCTGTGAAAATGAGAAAGTATTGTCCAAACACACGGGTCGCGTTCAGGCACTGTTCTCTTGTGGCAGAAAACAGGCCACGAATTTCATTTGATTATTGAAAGAATGTTACAAAAATACATTTATTTAAACTATACAAGAGTTGTACCCTAGACATATCCACCTTGTAATAAGTGTATTGGTGAATATTTAATTAATTCCTTAATTGTCAAATAAATTACATACCCGAATATGATTAACATAAATGCATATGTTCTCATTATAAAGGTCCGGTCACTTCTTTCCAAAATTATATCAATCACATTCGACAACTGGAAAACACTCGTGAATAATTATAGCGGTAAGAAGCCACTTCAGATATAAATTAATTTCCAGCGACTCTCTCACAAAATATTTAATTACGTCAAACTTATCTCAATTGAATAGCAGATGTGATTCGAGCAGAAAAATCTTCAACAAAGAATTTCTCTTCTCATATTTTGCTGAATCTTGGACGAGACGAAGGAAAAACAGCTCTGTTATTACAATTTCTGCAAGAGACATTTCTTTTAAAGATAAATTTCTTCATGACGTCCTTGCCGATGGTAAAAAAAAAAGAGAATCGCCTTTTATTCACTCACACACACGCACACGCACACACACACACACACACATATATATATATATATATATATATATATATATATATATATATATATATATATATATATATATATATATATATATAGAGCCCCTTTATCATAACCAACCATATAATTTGTTGAGTACTGAGAGTTGACTACTGTTGATGTATATCATCTATCTATCTATATTATCTATTCTTTCCTATATTATATATATAATATATAATATATATATATTCTTATATATATATATCATCTATATATTATTATATAATTAATATTATAATATATATATATACGATCATCTAAATACGGAAAGCTCTTTAGGTCTCATCCGAATACTTTTAGGTCACTGATAAATTCGACCATTCAAAGTCATCTGCCACTATTTTATCCGGTTGCAAAAACGGAAATGGCAGTAAATATGATCAAGCACCCATTCCTTAACTTCAATTTAATTCCTTGAGAAATTACTGAGAGAGAGAGAGAGAGAGAGAGAGAGAAGGCTGCCATTCCTTGAGCCTTTGCTGATCACATATTCAGAAGTACAGCTGAAACCTTCCTATTTCCAACCCACCTTCCTCCACTCCAAACCCCCCCCCCCCCTCCACCCACCTTCTGTCTCTCTGTCTCTCTCTCTCTTATAGAAGAGCAAAGATAAAAGTTCAATAAATATACTGAGATAATAAATCAATTAATTGTTTTTGTCATCACTCGAAATGTTGAGAACTTTCCCCTTCGGCCTGAGTTTTATACCGAACCCAATTTCCTTTGCACTGATTCAATGTCTCCTTTTGAGATTCAAGACGACAAAACATCTAGAAAAACGTCAAGAAAAATATGGCGTTGTAAACATTATTATTACTATTATTTTTTTTATTTTTTATTTGCCAAGTGTCGAATTCTAGTGCACCCTTAGGAGTATTTATTAATTTCATCTACGCAACATCCCAGGTAATAATAATAATACTGAATAATATGATGACGATGATGATGATGATGATGATGATGACGATGATGATGATGATGATGATGATGGTGATGATGAGGATTATCATTATTATTATTATCATTATTATTATTATTATTATTATTATTATTATTATTATTATTATTTTATTATTATTATTAGAGTAATCTTCTTCACAATATTTTTCAATCGTGGAGGATTAGTTAATATTCCTCAAATATCTCAGACCCTGTCCTATTTTTCAAGGTAACAGTTTAAAATCAAAGTTGACTTATTGAAACGTACCAATTGTTATAATTGCTGCTAACCAAAAATGAACAGATCTTCATCTACGAAAAGGCCTGAACAAAAAGCAGTTTGAAATGTTCTTGTACAGTTGAAATATGTTAGAATTTTTAGGTCTCTGTGCAATGACGGAGTCAATAATGGTTCTCTAATTTGGCAAATACTTTTAGGAAGTCATGAAGTCATGTTTCTCTAATTTGGTGAATGTTCCTGGCGAATAATGTTTCTGTAATTCGGTAAAACTTCAAAACTATGTCTAAGAAATAATTTCGGCTGTTGTGGCCTCCTGTTCCAACTTCGACGCAGAAGAGACAGATGGAAGTTACTCAATTAAACTGAACAATAGGCTTCCGAAGTTCTGTTTATATTTCTTTTTATGCAAGATATAAGTTGAGTTACTCCCAGACGCCATAATCATTTGAAGTAAGCGGGACGATTAACTCAGAAGAGAAACCCTTCGTGAAAACAGTGTAAACATGAACTTTTTCGTCATAGCTTTGTGTTCTGGTATTTTTTTCTATTAAATTACTCAGTCATTCATCGATTCTAAATTGTTACTGGACGAAGTTGTAATATTACAAAAACAAAAAAGTCAAGCCTTTCACTGAAACCGGTCCTTATCATTAGACCTATGTTGGTTTTCTTATCATTTGACCACTATAGGCCTAATCATAAAAAACCAGTATAGGTCTAATGATAAAAACCCAGTATAGGTCTAATGATAAACAAACCAGTTTAGATCTAATGATAAAGAAACAAGTATAGGTCTAATGATAAACAAACCAGTATAGGTCTAATGATAAAGAAACAAGTATAGGTCTAATGATAAAGAAAACCAGTTTATCTAATGATAAGAAACAGTAATAGGTCTAATGATTAACGAAACAATATAGGTCTAAAATTATAAACAAACCAGTTTATATCTAATGATCAAGAAACAAGTAAATAGGTCCTAATGAGAAACCAAACAAGTTTAAAGAAATCCTAATGATAAAGAAACAATATAGGTTTCTAATCTAATAAACAAACCAAAGTATAGGTCCTAATGATAAAGAAACAAGTATAGGTCCTAAATGATAAACAAAACCAATATAGGTCTAATGATAAAGAAACAAGTATAGGTCTAATGATAAAACAAACCGTATGTCTAATGATAAAGAAACGTATGTCCTAATGATAAACCGACAAGTAAATAAGGTCTAATGATAAAAAAGAAACGTTTATATGTCTAATGATAAACAAACCAGTATAGGTCTAATGATAAAAACCCAGTATAGGCGTAATCATAAGGAAATCAGTATAAGTCTAATGATAAAGAAACCAGTATAGGTCTAATGATAGGGAAAATTAGGCTGTGCGATAGGTCTACTACTTTCATTAGAAATTATGATTTATTCTTTTTTAATATTCTTACAAGCGGTAAAGGCCATGAGGAATTTGCATTTTCAATGTTTATGTTGCATTTTATGAGGGTTTCTCTCTCTCTTTCTCTTCGATTCTCTCCCTCTCCATCTCTCTCTCTCTCTCCCTGGACAAAGTTAAAAATCTGACCGTCACTTTTTAACTTTTATTTGTATTGATCTCGCTGTTAACTTCAAAACATAAGATTTTTACAAAGAAAGAAAATAATTGGTTGACTTTTCAGCAACCAAAATACCATATAGCTTATAATTTTTAAATACATAATATATAAGTTTATTCATTAATGACGAATTTTCCTGCACGTTAATGAGGACTCTCAACGAAGTCCTGCACTTTGGGAAAATTGAATCAGTTGTGTCATTCCCAGCAGTAATTAATTCTGGAATTACAAAGTAAAGTTCTATAGTTCAGTCTTCATTCATCTGAAGATACTGACAGGGAATTAAAATAGTTTAAAATACTCAGTTTATTGCAAAAAGACAAAAAACAATGACATTGGCTCACCTTTGCAATAAATTTGTTTTTTCAAGGATCAGGAACGAAGGAAAATATTACTTTGACTCGTGGAAATTTGCAGTGTTAGAATCCCAACTTTCCAAATATTAATATTATGAAATGCCCGTCACGATGTAGTGCCGTCAGTGCCCCTCTCGTGGTGCACCGTAGGCCTATTGCATGCGGCGATCCCTTCGACCCCTATCTGCTACCCCTTTTATTTCTTTTACTGTGCCTCCGTTCATCTTCTCTTTCTTCCATATTACCTTCAACCCTCTCTTGACGATTGTTTCACAGTGCAACTGCTTTGAGATTTTCTTCCTGTTACACCTTTCAAACCTTTCTGCGCCGTTTCCCTTTCAGCTCTGAATGACCTCATAGTTCCCAGCGATAAGCTTTCAGCCTAAATGTTATATTCCAATGCCTATTCTGTGAAAAGCATTGTTTTTCGTTTCTAATGTCACTTTCGGAGCAGCAGAAAACAGACCGTAAGCCAGTGTGTTTTTCTAGTAAGTTATAATTTTCTTTATGAAGATGCTCGAGCTATTTCCTGGCAAGACTTGTATACGATTTAATCTTTTGAATGATTGACATTTAACCTTTTGAGCTATTTACCTTTAACCTTTAATTTGGAATGGTTAACCTTTAACTTTTTAAATTATTTCTTTTTTCCTATGTCAAGCTTTCTATATTAAGCAACTGAATTCTCACCTTATTCACTGTTCCTTGCAACTGTTTAACATTTAATGAACTGCACATACTAAAATCTCTCTCTCTCTCTCTCTCTCTCTCTCTCTCTCTCTCTCAGCTGTTTCTAAATGACATAAGGTGTTACGGAAGTGATTTTGAAGTTCAGTTTGGCTATATAACAGTACGCTTTCTCTTCATCGAGATGAAGTATTGTAACACACACATACACATAGGTGTTTATATACGCACACATATAATATATTTATATAAATATATATATATATAATATATATATATATATATAATATATATATATATATATATATATATATATATATATATATATATATATATATATATCAAAAGAGGGATCTACAGTAATATCCTTGTTTATCTAGATATAATATATTTATACAAAGCTTAAAGCTTTCGTCCATCCTCCTGTGGACTTGGTCACTAAGCAAATGAGACATGGTATTGGTGAAGAATTCCAAATAAACATAAACAAACAGACAAAGAACATTAACAAGTTTTAAAAATTCGAACAAGTCATTGGGTCGTTTGCCTTTCCATAATTTTGTGATCTACGGGGCGGGACAAAGCGCCGGTCTTCTTCCTGAATGACATCTTGACGGTCGTTAACCAAAAAGGTAGTTTGTAGATTAGGCTCTGGAACGGGCGAAGGATGGTTATTTACATTATCAGATTGAAGGAGGCTGTACACATTTCTGAAGTTCTTTATTCTGGCCCTTTTTCAAATTTCTTCACTCAAAAGTAAATTGTTCTGTATTCCAGTATTCCCCTCAAAGGTGTCATTCAAAGTGATGAGAGCTCCTTCCACAATTCTCCTAGTGGTCCTATCTGCACTCTTATAACTTTTCCTCCCTTGAAGTCGATGGCATGATCGGAATCCCAAGTATGCTTGGGAATGGCGCTGTAAACGTTGCCCAAACGGCAAGCTGCAACAGGTTCACGTTTCCTCTGGTCCAGGGAACGACAGCTTTCACCAATATAGCATTTGTAACAATTTTTACATCCTATAGCATAGACTCCAACATCGGTGTTTGGTTTTCTTCAACAGCAGCACAAAAAATGTCCAGTCAGACACACAAGTTTGGAAACTCATGATTCTATAGAAAAAGGTCTAACAGACACATTTCACAAAATTAACTCCAGGATATGACTTATGTGTTCAAAGATTTGTCTCAAAGACGTATTCTCTCAACATGACTTTGCCCAATTATATGCCTCCAAAATAATACACTTGTGAACATAAAAAATGCACACATCTCCATAGGACTCGTAATGCAGTAATGCCACTCGCCTCTAAATAGTCACGAAACCAAAGAGAAAGGGCCACAGAAATCTACTCTTTGCTCGGAAAAACTCCATAACCACAAAAAAAAAAGGGTCACCCTCCCAAGATCAATTCCATCTCCATATATAATTATGTGACACCACATTAATAAGAACGCCACTCCGGATAAAAATACTTCCTCCATTTGGTTAGTAACCAACCCAACATATTATTCACTCTTATTTCTCCAATAGCCACATGTTAATATAAAACCACCACTCCAGCAATAAAGAATAATCACCTCTATTTCGGCAAATACAAAATATTTACCTCTATTTCCCCAATACTCCATGTGGAACAAAACAAGGCCCCAAAAAATATATCTCCAAAATGGAATATCAAAAAATGAAATCCTATCTCCAAAAAAATGTGCACTCAAGGCAACTAACTCACACACTCACAAATATTGCCCCATAATCTCCAAATAAGTGTCTCCATTTGCAACAAAGATGGCTGCAAAATAATTGAACTAAACATAGCTCTCATCACCATTGGCAAATATCAAAATGGCCAAAAATATATCTCCAATTATAACTCCAATTCTCCTGGGAATAAGTCAATGTTATTGTCAACAACTATAAAACTCTCTCCGTTTAGCATAATTGCTAAAAAAAAGGGCAAAAACTCGGCAAATAAAAACTGTCTAGAAAATTCTAGAAAAAAATCACCAATGTGCCACAACTCCTTATAACAGAATTCCAAATTCACAGTGTCTAAGCAAAGACTTCACATGCACTACGACATAGGCCATTAGAAAACTTAACCAAGTTTCCTATCTCTCACAAAGTTGTCACAAATACAACTAATGTATTGTGCAAGAAAACTCACACTTTCTGGAACACAAATATCCAGAGAAAAAATGTAGTGCCATTATGTATGCATTCAAAACATGCAAGAATTCTCCTGTAAATCTCACTGCAGCATCAAATAGCTGAAACACAAACACGTTCCCGAACAATGACTCTAAGTCACGAACTGGGATATTAAAAAATATTCACACCAACTGGAGAGAAAAAACAAATTCAAATTCACCCATGATGAAAAAAACTTGTGTCAGCGATGGCTAACTTCCAAAAAAGGAGAAAAGAAAAATCAATGGCACTGTTAACTATTTACCGTAACTCACCAGATGTCAAGCAATTATCTGCTGAACTCATAAAAAAAGGAGAAAAAAAAAACTAAAATAATGTGTTGTTAGTTCCTCACAAAATTCAAAAAAGATCTCACCACCCTTGATAGCATTACAACGCCCACATATTAGTATACATATATAAAAAAAAAAAACAGTATCAGAAATATCATTAACGCAAAATCACCAAAATTTGCTATCATCAAATTACTAGTATCAGTATAAAAAAAATATCACCAATGTTAATTCTTGTCCATTCTCCAAAAATTCAGCACAAAACTCAGCAAGATTCAACACAATTCACCAAGATTCAGCCAGATTCATCAAGATTCAGCAAAACTCGTCATTCGTGAATGACCAAAATATTCTCCAAAGTTACAAAAACCCAACAAATAATTAAGACAAGACTTCTCCCATTAATTCATTGTAATAATTCTCCATGAATAATTATCTATAATAATTATAAAATAATCTCCCATGAAATATCTCAAATCTCTCGTAAAACAAGTGTCCCATAATGATAACTATACTTAAGCAACCCTCCCGTGACACATCTCAAGTATAATAATTATTAATAATAATAATAATAATTCTCCATAGCAATAATTCTCTTGCAAAGATCTCAAGTAAGGGTAAATTCAAATAGCATACACCAGTAATGCTGAACCTTATGACACACAACTTCTCCAGATGCAACACCATGACATACAACCATTGCTACACCCACACAGACACAACACCATTCACCGGCATTTCAAAGTAATTTCTCCAACACAATAAAAAACAATAACAATCTGTGTCTCCCCAATATATTTGTGTCTTCCAAGGCATAAGGAAAACATACACCCATACAATGCATTTCAATTCTCTTTTTATTTCCTTTTCTCTTCCTCCAAGAGAGAGGAAATCTCTTTTCTAAAAAAAAGACTCTACGGGCATTTCACTTCATCAACTAATCAATCAGCTGATGTCTTGGCATTGGAAATTCATTGTCAAGGGCAAACTCATCCCCCAACACCCCGACACAATGAAAAAAAAAGGAGTTCACCCCTAATGAGAAAAAAAAAAAGTTTCTCCCCCCCGATGAGCATTGACACTCCCCCGTCAAGCGATAGGACAGCCCGAGGCAGACCAGTAGTACCCATCTCGCCTTAAACAGTGTCTGAGGACCCCCTCCCAAGGTATACACTATAACTGGTTCACTTAAGGTAGATTCTTGGTTGAGCCCTATGCCTACGAGACGTTAGTTTGGCGGCCGCTGATTGGCTGGGAGCTGCCTACCTCCCGGTACCAGCCAATCAGCAGCCACCAAACAAACGTCTCGTAAGAATAAGGCTCATCCGAGAATCTACCTTAAGTGAATCAGTTATAGTGCCCTCCCCTGCACTATCTCTCGACGGATGCCAGTAGTCCCCTCGCAATGCTCCTCTCTGCGCGGTTTGCAGAAATGTGCTGAGCCCGTAAAATTGTGTGGTCGCTCTGTCTCTAAGCGGAATATGCTATCTAAGCACAGTTTACATGCACAAACACATCTCTATACACCCTCATATTTTAAACAAAGACGAATACGTCTATTATAAACACGCGTGAATAAAGAAAACACGTCACTTCTGCTACTATGGGCAAAGAAAAAAAATATTTTGGACCTCTTGAACCAGTCCTATTACATTGAAATATTTAAAACAACCCTCCCCCTCAAAACCATAGTTTTTAACACTCACCACTCCATAATGGGAACAAAAAGAACTCGGAATTCGCGTAATGCACGGCAGTGATACACGCACGATTTTCTCGGGATGCACTCAACATTACACAAGCAAAAGTCACACTGAGTGCGCCCACTGCTCCTAGGCTGACTCCCTGGGAAAAATGCTGAGTCCAATAAAATCCTTCCCACTCCCCTTAGCACAGTTAACAGATAGATATTTCTCATTTTTTATTTCTCAATAAGTAACTGAAAACCAAAAATTTAACAATTTTCCACAATCCCACAAAGGCTTTGTTGTTCGAAAACTATCGCTAAGCCTTTATTTTCTACCTGGTCACCGATCTCTTCATTGGCGTTCCCAGGCATAAAAAAAAAAAAAACTTTTATACCCCTTTTTAACCGCTCGCCATCAAAACCTGTAATGAGGAGATTTCCCCATTATTCATTTGGTAAACGTGTAACTCGAGCGTCAAGGCAAACTAATACACACAGCCTCTCTCTCTCTCCTCTCTCTCTCTCCTCTCTCTCTCTCTCTCTCTCTCTCTCTCTCTCTCTCCAAGCGATCAACGGCTCGCGGCCTCTCTCTCTCTCTCTCCACCTCTTTCTCTCCACTCTAACAGGTAATGAAAATGAGAGAGTTGCATCATGAAAAAATACATTTATTAACAATGGAAAAAAACAGGAAATCAATTAGGTCTCACAGACTAACTTAATTCAAGTTACCCCACTATCAAAATGTCTAAACAGTAAATGTAGTCACACCAAAAGGTCTGTCCCATCTGGGACTCTCTGTCGGTCCCCCCATTGCCAGAACCGTCTGTTTCAAAGACACAGAACACATCCCGTACGTACACACACAAGTTTAACAATCAGAGATTAAAGATTAGATATTCTTACAAACGTCAAACAGACAACAAGCCAGTCTTTGGCTAAAGTAATTTAGCTCGCCCATGCAGCCGGACTATTTCGCACACTTAATAAAAAACCACTCCGAAGAGCACCACGGCATCTTGCCTTTCTCTCAAAGCCGCCTCTATCAAAATCCCCCCATAGACTTGCGTATGATACTTTTTAATAGAAGAGGCACACACGCACATACAAACACACAGTTCGTTAGCGCCTCACACTTACTGGCTTCATCCAGTTTCACAAAGGCACTTTGAGAATAGTTAATAAACTATCGTACATTGACTTGTCTAACTAAGCAGTTTTATGTCACGCCATCCATAGAAACTCATTGTTCAGCTTTCTCGGGTCGTTGCTTCTGCTCTGTTCTTCACATTCCATAGGTCACAGTGAACATATTGGCAATATATTATTAATCAAAAACCCTAGGCCTACATATATATATATATATATATATATATATATATATATATATATATATATATATATATAATATATTATATATATTATATATATATATATATATATATATATATATATATATATATATATATATATATATATATATGGAATAACAGAAGTGCACCGCCACTTGGTTGTGACCCAAAATGGCAGCTAAGCAGGAAACGGACGAGGCACTCACCCACTCCAATAAGGCTCAATAACTGAAGGGGATTTGGCACTAAGGACGACACCGGACATTCCTTTCCAAAATAACGGTTGTGGCGGAAGGACAAAAGGGAAACCTACGACGCTGTAAACCGCTATAGGATCTCTCTCTCTCTCTCTCTCTCTCTCGAGTAGTAGTCCTTCACGTGGTGAGGGGGTAAGGAATCCTGCCTTGCACTCGTGTGAAGGGCCGGATTCCTGACGGAACGCCTTTCCTACAAACTTTTGGCAATAAATGGTGTGGACATTTCCACTTTCGTCTAATTTAACTACTAAGGTGAGTCTGAGAAGGGATCGTGGGTTAGGAAGGGTTTGCATTCGAAGCTAATAGTGGGAGTTGTGGTGGTTGAGTCGCCACCTGATATGGTTTGGACCTGAGAGTAAGTAATGGGATTTTCCCATTGCTATCTTGAGGGCGGAACCATCTCCAGGGACTGGCCCATCGGAATCCAGGGGGAGCTGGTTTTCTGGGGGTGGGACTCCTGGCTTTTGTCCGGAAGCCCACCAATACGTTTGTGGTGGGGAGTTGATTCGCATTAGTGGAATCAGAGCTCCCAGCAGGCGGATTGGCTTATACCTGGGCCACCGCAAACGTATTGGTGCTATCCTGTATGGGTAGGGTATGGGGTGGACAATTGGGAGTCAACGCTCACTAGTGCCATTGTTGGAGAATGTGAATACCTGAGTGACTCACGATACTTTCTTGATATAACCAAGTAGTAAGAGTTTTTTTTTTTTTTTTTTTTTTTTTTTTTACTAAACCAAATATCGATCTGGACTATGAACCTACATCCCCTGGGAAAATAGACTCACTGGCACTGTTGACGACTTCTTGCTCAAACAAAGACCATTCTTTGAACCCCTCAGATGCCAATAATAGTAGGGTGGGATTGCATTTGAAAAGTTTATACAATATGGAAAAATCATTCCACTTCAGTGTAACTATGAGGATATCTCGACATCTTTGAACATGTTTGGCAATATAGCAGAGATTCGTATGAACTTTCTTGACACAGAAGGAAAATGGGAAGCTTGGGTAACATTTGATAAACATGAAGATGCTTTTAAAGCAACCTGTAGTATTGATACCTTGAATGTATGTAACTCATTAGTTAAAGGAGCCTTGACGGATAAAGCCCCAAGAAACATAAGACATTTATAAACCTGCAGAATGGAATCCAATCAACTCCAATAGTAGCAACGTTGACAAAATGAGAGTCCCCCAACCTCCTAAATGGCTGGTAGTAAAAGCCAAGGAGGAGAACTTCAACTATTACAAGTTTAGTAGGTACCTTCAGCAAAAAATAGGTGACATAATGAGTGGTGACATTACTAGATTTGGTAAGAGCTCTGTACTTATTCATGCAAAATCTAAAACTCAGTCACAGATGCTAACAATGATGAAAGTTGATAACAACGATATAATAGAGAAAACGATAGAGACTTGTACGAGTTTACTGAAGCAGAAATTTTAGATAAGTGTCCACCAACTGTATGGAAAGTGAAAAAGGTCCCTTAATGCAAACATGATGAATTTCACTTTTGAAGACAGTAATGTACCATCTCATATAGTAATAGAAAATTGAAGAGTGCGAGTTAGACCTTTTCAACCAAAGCATTACAGTGTTTTAATTGTTTTAAATTTGGTCATCCATCTAAAGTTTGTAAAAATAATAAGATGTGTAATAATTGCTCTGCCCTAGAACATGGCCCATGCTCAGATATACCTAAATGCATTAATTGTCAGCTAGAGCACAAATCAGTTGATAAAATATGTGAAGAATTTAAAGTTGAAACAGCAGCAGTTAATAAAGCATATACAGAGCACATCAGTATTGGACATGCAAGACGACTCTTGGGAAGAGCCAAGAGTTATTCTAAAGCCCTTACTACCACAAGGGCTCCAACTTCAATCCATTACTCCTTCCTCATCCTCAATGAAAGGATGCCTCAGCCCCTGTGGTTCAGCATTCCACCACTAGGGCTCCACTCCAATCTGCTGATCCTTCCTCATCCTCAATAAAGGATGCTTCTACTCCTGTGGCCCGACATACTGGTCCAAGTGCTCAGCCTGGTAAGGTTAGAGCACAATCGGCAAAGACGGATAAAATAAAGAACATTCCATATAACAAATGGATATCTCCCTCAAACCTCCCTCTACTCCTCCTTTTCATTATCTCAGGCAGAATCTCTGCCTGATTTAATGGAATTAGAGGGAAAAAAACAAATGAAGAGGGTAAGAACACCCTCGTCCTCTCCTCCAATTAACTCCAACAAAAGATAAAACCAAAATCAATGAGCAATCTGGTGAAGAAAAACAATCATCAAAAACTCACATTCAAAAATGACCTTGAATAAAGGACTACCCTCCAAAACCTAGACACCTTCTCTTCAATTTTACAGTGGAATTGTCAGGGACTTCGTGCAAAATATGAGGAACTTAAAGTGTTTACTCTATAAATACTCCCCTATTGCTGTATGTTTACAAGAAACAATGCTTGATGTCCACACACCTTGCCCTGAGAGTATATATCATATAGAACACAATATAATTTGGAAGTGGGAAGACATGAAGTTGCCTTATTTAGCAGGGACCTTCCTCATTTCCAATCCCACTAAATACACCTTTACAGGCTGTTGCGGTTCAAATTCACCTAAGACGAAAATACACACTCTGTTCCCTTTATCTTCCACCAAACAATCCCATCACTCGAGAAGAACTAATTGATTTACTTCATCAGCTTCCACGAACATTTCTTCTCATGGGAGACTTAAATGGCAGACATCCTTTATGGGGATATGTGACATCAAATCAAAAAGGGAATATTATAGCTTCCATAATAGAAAATGAAGATTTAGGACTTTTAAATACAGGAGAACCCACTCATTATCATATCCAGACAGGTACAGTCTCATGCTTAGACCTTACAATATCTAGTTCCAATTGCACGATGGATTTCAGATGGAAGACGAATGATGACTGGCAAACAGCAGTGACCATGCTCCCATAATAATAAATACCAATGATGACCCACCAGTTCAAAGATCTCCACGGTGGAATGTTGAAAAAGCAGATTGGAACAAATTTCAAGAGCTAAGCGAAATAGAAAGTGATGCAAATGACTTCCCAACGGCAGATGATGCAATCGATTTATTAAATGGGACATTCCATACAGCAGGTATACATTCTATACCAAAAACTACAGGTCTTTTTAGGCGACGCCCAGTCCCGTGGTGGTGTGAAGAGCTCACACTGTTTACCGAGTCACAAGAACATCACTTACACGTTATCGTAGACAACGAACTATAGCAAACATGATAATATACAAACAGAATAGAGCGCGTTTTCAAAAGGCAATGAAAACTGCTAGAAGGCAGTCATGGGCGTCATTTGTATCGTCCATTAACCACCGAACACCTATCTGCAGTATATGGAAGAAAATAAAAAAGATTGCTGGGAAATTTACTCCCAGTCCTCCCCCAGTACTTAAAGTTAATGACAACCTCATCGCCAACACAAAAGATGTAAGTGATAAACTCGCCGATCACTTTGCACAAGTTTAAAAAAAATCTGACAGTTCCCCTGGATATCAATATAGAAGAAGAGAAGAACAACTGCGATTAAGGAAACTTTTCCACAGATAAGATAGGGCCATATAATTTACCCTTTACTGAAAGGGAATTTGATGCTGCCCTGGCCAGCAGCACTAACACTGCCCCTGGTCCAGATGAAATTCCCTATCAAATGTTTAGGCATATTTCAAGAAATACAATACTATTTATAATAAGTATAATTAACAGATTATGGCATGAAAGTAGCTACCCAGTTATATGGGAATTGGCTTTCGTATTACCTTTTGTTAAACCAGGTAAAGACCCTTTTTCAGTGGCTAGTTATCGACCAATAGCACTAACTTGCTGTTTATGCAAGTTAATGGAAAAATTGGTGAATACAAGATTTGTCTGGTATTTAGAGCGTAATGATATTTTCTCACCCTCACAATATGGATTTAGAAAAATGCACTCGGCAGTAGATGTCCTACTGCAGCTGGAAACCTCCATATGTGAAGCATTTGCCTCCAAGCAGCACCATATAACTATTTTTTTTTATATTGAGAAAGCTTATGATACTGCTTGGAGGCATGGCGTTCTTAAGACAATTCATACCTGTGGTCTACGAGGAAAATTGCCCCTATTCATTAAAGCATTCTTGAAATGTAGATATTTTCAAGTTAAAGCGGGCAGCACATTATCCAAGATAGAAACGCCTGCCAAGAAGAGAGGGTATGTCCCCAAAGGGAATGTGTGCTTAGGTGGTCACCACTTTTTTGCGTTCGCAAAAGAAATGGAGTCGCGTCTGTTATACCCAAGGATGTATTGAGTACCCTATTCGTAGACGATCTTTCAATATCTGTTGCTGCATCACGAATGTCAGTTGCAGAAAGGAAATTACAATTGACAATAAATAAGATAGTAAACTAGGCTGAACAACAGGGATTTAAAATATCAGCCAGTAAGACTACTGTTATGCATTTTTGCCACCTTCGGGGAGTACACCCCGACCCAGACCTTTATCTGTACAACCATAGAATACCCTGTGTTGAAGAGGTACGCTTCTTAGGCCTCATATTCGACAAAAAACTCAATTGGCTTCCCCATCTGAAACATATTAAAACCAAGTGCCTTGAAGCTTTAAGTATTTTGAAAGTATTATCTAATACCAACTGGGGTGCAGACAGGCAGACAGTTATAAAGTTACACAAATCACTTATTATTTCAAAATTACTTTATGGATGTGAAATATATTCTTCTGCTTCATCTAATCGTCTTGCTATCTTAGATTCAGTACATCATTACCGGTATAAACGCTTGGCACAGGGTGTCTTTCGATCTTCTCCCATCATAAGGTTTTTAATTGATGCGGGAGGAATCCCACTAGAGTTATAATCGCCAATCATCAATATCAGGTATTGGTTTAGGGTTTCAGAGAATCCCCAACTCTTATAAAGCCTTTGAAGCAGCCAATAGAAATTTTTCAACAACTTTTATGAAATCTCTCAGTTTCGCTAAGCCTTTTCGTTTTAGGAGTGAAAAAGTTTGGATAAAAATGAATATGTCAAGAAAGTCCTGTATGTCCAGTTACTTTACCAATTACCCAGCATGGGAAATTACCTGTATTAAATTTTGTAAATATTTTAAAGGTTTAACGAGAAAAATCAGATAGAGACAGCAGAGTATTATTTTTTAGACATACACATATGTGAAGCACTCAGACTCTACTTTGTTTTTACTGATGGCTCCAAAACTGATGATGGAGTCGATATGAGTTTTAGTAATGATTTTAGCCACAGAGGAGCACTACCCATCGTAGCATCGAATTTCACAGCTGATCTGTATGGAATTTTAACAGCAGTGGAACTATTGCAAACCCTCCAGAATTCCCACTAATAACACCATCTTTTGTGATTCCAAAAGTGCATACAGGCACTTGAAATTTTTAATACTGATCATCCAATACATTGAAATCTCACAGTGGGTATTTCTCTACATCACGTAGAGGGATTACTATATCCTTTTTGCTGGTCCCAGCGCACGTAAAATGTAAGTGTTTACAATAATAAAAATTGGAATGTTAGTCCCATATTATATAAAAGTCTAACTAAGAGGTCAACAAGATTGCTTGCAGGAATGTGATCAGACTAGAGACCTAAAGCATGACGGATACACTAAGTCTGTAAGCTACAGATAACATGTGCCGTCACCTGTAGTCATTCAATGTTTTATATAAACATTAGTCCAAGCTCCCGGCTTGAGACACTACCCCGACCTATTATTTCAACGGGCCCTATCCGTGCTCTGTAGCGTGTCTCATTCGATTGTGTGTTCGTATGAAACCTTGTCATCTGATAGTAATGTTCATATGTTCGAACTACTGTCTTTTCCTTCATAACTTGTAACAGAGATGGTAGACGGGCAGAACAGAGTTTAGCTATCGTCATTAGAAGACCTGTAACCTCTTTACCTACGCTTTATCATGTGAGGAATAGGATAGCCATCTCATTGGCCAGAAGCGTCAAGCTATCGTCATAGACAGACGTGATACGATCCATCCTGATCTTCATCATGTAAAACTTCAGAAGATAGACTATTTTTATAACCTGTGTTTTCTGCAAGAACCTCACCGAACCATGAGTTTACACATCGTCCGTAAAGATAATACCGACTTAGAATCGTAAGTGCTCTACAAACCCCAGACACTCCATTGAAGATGGAAGGTGCATACCAACCTGACTTAGGCGTAAGATTCTCGCTAGTCTAACATTACCTCTAGGGCGCCTTATCATACAAGGCACAAGCCCAATTAATTGGTGGCCAGCGACCAGAAGAAACTCTACAACGTCCTACGAGAAAACACAGAATAAATAATCATGAAAAGTCAACGACGACGAAAGCATCAGATTCTTCAAGCAACCTAGTATCATCATTATGAGCGACTTCAGAAAACAACAAGATTCGTCCAGCAACTTAGATCATCGTAGTGAATAACTTCAAGAAACAAACCGACGTGTCCCTTTTTCCTACGGCAACGGAAGCTTCGTCTCTCATTAGAATCATCAAGAAACATCGTTAGTTAAAAAAAAGCGGTCCCGGCACTGCGAAGAAACAAAAACCGAACGCGTCTGCAGCAATCGTATTTTTCGAGGCTCGAATCATCGAAGACACGCCGTCCTGGGAACTGAAGCCAAACCAGGTGCATCCGCTAAATAGAGAAGGAGGCCCAAGGCCCCGTTTGTCCGTTATCGGAACACCTGTGATTCCCAACAAAAGCAAGCTAAGAAGTACAATTTTTTATTCATTTGGAGTAACTTTGAGTGTGTCTTTACAGGTCGAATTTCGTTATTCCTGTTGCTGAAGTACGAGACTTCTTATCTTACTTTTTACAGAAATTATCTACATCATTGAGATTTTCGCTACTGCGAGTTTTTAATCTTTGAGTGTCTGTTTCCAGAAGTTCTACTGAAATATCATACTCATATACTATGTTAATTTTATCATTTTGGGGGGGTGGGGGAAAAAAAAGGGGGGGGGGGGGTGCGGGGGGATTATTATCCCCTTAACGTAACAAATCATATTAAACGTGAATATGCGTTTACGCGTGGACGTCTGTATTTATCAGATGCTGGATAGGGTCGTTAAGCACCGTGTGATTAGAAAACACACACAAAACAATGGAAACACCCGTACAATCTATAAATTAGGGTAACACTATTCGGGTCCTGACAATAATTGCTCCTTTTCAGTCCCCCGATCGCAGTTTTAGCCTTGAGTTTTTTGAGTTATATAAAAATTCGAACCTCATGACTCAACTCAACTTTTTAAAATATGGCTGGATTGCAAGGAATAACATTTCTGTTAAAAACTTTCATCAGGCTAAATGCCGCTGAACCCAGATCCACTCCACTATTTCAAATTTTATCAAAGATGAAGTACAAACATTAATATTGTATGCAGTAGTGATAACTTGTCTTATTAGTAACGCTCAGTTCCTAATAGTTTCGTCATTCTTGCTTTATACGTAACCAGCAACATATGCTAAAAACACACAATACGTTTTGCCCCGATGGTAATAAAGAGAAGGTTCCCTAATTATTACAAAAAGAACTAGAAACAGTAGCCCGTTCAGAATCAAACAAGCAAACTCGGTGACTGTGTCCCTAGTCAGCGGTCATAGGTTAGTTAATCTGCCGATTTTTCAAAGCGATCAATTTCCACACAATTAAGCTACTCCTAGCAGAGTGGGGAAAAGCGATGTTGGTTCATACATACCGATATCTTTTTGAACTAAAAAGGATTTTTTTCCTATGCTCACACTACATATCAGTAAGAGAGCAGGTTCTAGTCAATTTAATACATAAGTTATAATAAATCTGGTGGATTAAGCCGACTGTAACGCGCCGTAAAAATTAGAATATCTTATTTATCCTTTAGTACAATTAATTACCAGTATTTTAACGACTCACGTCTGTTGTTCGAACTTCCCTAATGAGAAGTCCGGATAAGCGAGCGTTTACAGATACCTACCTCTATAGTTATAAAAAAAACGTTGATCTGTATGTAGTGTAATTTTAAGATCCATCTATGGGTATAACAAAATATTATCTTAACATCCTGCAAATAGCGGGTTTTCTCCAAGTGGAGATCCTATACCATTCAACATATTACATCAGTTTGAAACAAAAATGCGACAGTTAATCAAATAATAACTTTATATAAAGGAACTATCACATTTTGTCTCATAAATCGTAACATTGTTCAAATGACCCAACAGAATTCTCCCACAACCGCAGTCCGCACTTGCAACGCAAAATTTCGGGGGGAGAAACATGCACCCTCGAATGTCTTTAGTGCGTGTAAAAAGACTTTGCTGGGAATGAAATTTTATCTTCCCGACACTCTGACATACATAACGATTTTCCCAGAACGAACCAAAGCCATACAAGTATACATATCGGGAATACGGAAGTTATAAATATCGCATTTTTTTTTATTTTGCTAATTTTTATCACGCCCACCGGTCGTGTGTATGAATCTCTCTGCTATAATCTATCTAAAGTAATATCCTTAATTCCAATTCAGCAGAGGTGATTCAGCAGATTTTTTTTTTATCTTCTACCTGATACCAGGAAGTTTCTCCCTAGCGAGTGATTCTCTGGGAAAGAAAAACGGATTGTCTTGAAAACAAAATACGGTCTAGACAAACTAAAGCTATATACGTACCTTCGGTAGAACCCAACGAAATTTCAAATAGAGATAAATGACGAAGTTGAAATAGTTTAGTAATAGGATTCTTAGAATCAAATAAGCCCATTATATTTTTTCCCTCAAACGTCCATGCCATAAAAGATCGACTTGGCGTATCTGCGTAGATTTCTGACGCTTAACAAGGAAACGCCTCCCATAGTTTTCCACAGTGCATGTGCCCGCGACATCTTATCTCTGTTAGTTTAGAATAAATTTTTTTCACCAACTTGGACTTACTTCAAGGCCTTTTACCTGATCCATTACCTTAAGTGATTGTAACTCCATACACCGTTTTTTTCCAGCACCCTCAGGGCATTATCAATTTTTTACGTATAGGCTCTGGCTTACGGTTGCGCCCAATTACAATATAGTGTTTGGAGCCTTTTAGGGGTAACCTACCATGCCTATAGTATGTCTTGTAATCTTTTCTATAACTTAGAATACATTCACATAAAGTAGAGAGCTAGTGCTACAGAGACAAAGACAAATAATCTCAGAGTTTAAAAGATCTACAGTGGTGCGTTTGTTAAAAACCGGGGATACAATGTGTTATCTAGTTGTATGTGTCTGGTCAAGGTCTTAAAATAGTCCATGGTAAGTGTGTCGGCCTAATTTCATAACTTTCCGTACTTATTAACGTAAGGGGGATAACAGCAATTTGTGCGCTGTTAGTGGGTAATTACAACGGTATGTACATATGTACTCTTCATGATGACAGCTCCTTTAACAGATCTTACGAAGAAGAGCGTAGATTTATTTATGGCTGAGAAAGCATCAACAGGCGTTCGTATATTACAAGCGGAATATGCAGCTTACCTAACTTAAAAATCCCTGATTTAAATAAGGAATTTTTTTTTTTTATTGCAACAGAACGCCTCAGACCAAGGGGTAAGAGGGATGTTACTTCAGTCATAGAAAAACCGTTCTTCCCATAGCTTTTTATTCACGTAACTAAGCCCTCTGAAAGTAATATGCAGTAAATAGGCAAGGAAGGGCTAGGTTCTTTAACACTAGACATTTTTAAGTTCATAATTCTATGGCTATCCTGATAAAGTCATTACTGAAACATGAGGTCTTTACCGAGTTTTTCAAAGTCTTTAATCACAGTCCAAAAGGAACTCGGTGACAAATGATCTTCAGGTCTTTGGAGCCAAGTTAAGATATCTACCTGGGAAAGCAATTATCATAGCTGACGCATTATCCGCAATCCCGCAACCCTACAGAAGAACCATTATTGGCCTAAAGATATAGAAACTCCGTGCCTATTGTTAAAACCGTATCTAAACAAGAAAATTTTTTTCTCGTTATCTTTCGATCCCTCACTGGGAAGATCGAAGTAACCTTCAACTCAACCCATGTCGAAGGCCCAAGATATCGCTATCATTGAATAATCTGGGTTGGAAGCGCAGAACGTTACAAACTGAACACAGCAGATCAACAGACATAACCCCAAACAATAAACAACTTCGAAACGGAAACAGGATCAGCAGCAATAAACCAACAATAAACACTATCGAACGAAACAGGGTCAGTGGGCTAGGCAAAAACAATAAACACTTCGAGCATAACCCTAAAGCAAAAGTAACATTTAAAGTATGTTATCAAAATAATGTAATCATGTATATTATATGTAGGTCTTTTGAACAATGGAAAACCGAAGAACACAGCAGATGACTAACGACCAGTGTATAATAATCTCTTTCCATACCAATCGTCATAAACTGGTTGCATTCCGTCATCCAGGTTTCCCTACTATGTCCAGAAAGCCAAATCACTGTTTTTCCTGGCCTACATGCATTACAGATATAAAAAGCCCATACTATTGTAACACGTGGTCAATGACCACAAGGGATACACTAGACACCTGTCAGTTTAGGGGCCTTCTGTGGCCCAATATTGAAAGAATATACGTAGAATTATTAACATGAATTACGAGTCTGACAGAGGGAATAAACCTCTTAGTGTTATAGTTCCTTGACCCGTTTAATAGAATTAATAGCACTAAAAAACAAACAGACCGCAATTGATTGCGTTAGGAATTTTATAGTGCTAAATCAGTAAACTGGAATCCACACATAATAATCTGTGGACTCGGGTGGTGTTAAATCAATAAGAATCTCCTAAAACACGTGGTGTGAATTCCTTTCCATTAAGAAACCAATATATATTTTATCACCCAAGTCATCGTTTTGGTAAAAACGGATAATTAAATAGTAGTGTCATGTCTTTACGAGTTATATTACACTCGTGATAATTGGATCCGACCGGATTATAGCGGTTTCTCAGCGTTTTAATACCTTTATCATATCATATCTTGTATCTATAGAAGTATGCGCAAGTAAGGCCTTTAACGGTACGTCGCTATAACACTTTTCCACATATTCAAGCCAACCATTAATTTATATTCAAATATATATAAAAAAATATATAAATTAAATAAATATAAATATAAAAAATAAATAAGTATGGATAACAAGTGGAGTCAAATATAATACACTACGTCAGAAGTCGGAAGGTTACATCATTATAATAAAAAAGGAATCACGATAATATCAATAAGTCAAAACGACCATTAGAATATCCAAATATATATGCGTAAAGATTTGGAACTCTAATTAACCTGCTTTAGTATGACAAATAACTAAAAGTTCAAACAACATATCCCGAAATCGACTGACCTATTGTCTGTCCGGTGTTTATATTCGTAGTCAATGAAAAAAAATTAAATAATAAAATAATAAATACACCTAATAATAAATAAATAAAAAAATAACATAAAAGTAGATTTTAAAGTCGGAGTCAGAAGTGAAAATGTTATCTATGGAATAATCCTATATGAATCTTATACAGGGCTAATAATATATATAAATTTGTATTGAAACTTTTTCATATAGTTTGAATAAGGAATATTTTTACATATGCCATCATGAAACTAATATTGTTCAATTTTGGTACTGTTGTGTTTTTTCAGAGACATTCTAGAAAAAAAAAAAAGAAATCATGCGGGTGGAGAATTAAACCCTAAAACATCCATTTGAAAATAACTAAATCGGATCTCTTACAGCAGTACCGTACTCTTAGCTGGCTGCGAGCAGTCTCCTTCCAAGTGACGTACGTCATCATTGCCGTATCATCATTTGTTCCTTTACCTCAATGAATCTCTTACACAGGCTGTATTCTGTTGTCGTCTCTGCTTGCAAAAGCAGATTGGACTGGAGAAAAAGGAAATGCTAGTTCATGAACTTCCATGTGGTTCAATAGGTCACATGACAGGCCACATAACATATTCTTATCCGTGTTGTAATGCATTTAGTTTAAGGACTTTAATCCTTTTTAAATTAATGACAATATAAGCAATAGAAGTTCTATAACAACAGAAAATGAATAATTTTTTTTTCTGAATCTCATAGACATTTTAGAAGTATCAGTATATGTATATATGAAATATTTACTTGCAAACATTCGCCTAGTACAATTCAAGTAAAACATTCGATGGGAAAATGTCCACCATTTTCTTGAAAAACCCAAAGTTTATATAGAAATTAGTTACATAGTGGGTTTTTCGTTTGCTCTCCTACCTATTACTAATGTTTTATAGTAACCTCAGAAGATGCGCACGAGAAATTGAATATGAAACTTTTGTTAGGCAGCATAGAATCATGATTAATATTCCTTTGACTCTTATGTGTCCTGGCAATTCTTACATGCTTCCGTTTTTTCCACTTTCTTTGTCTAGTAACTTACTACCATTAATTATCGAAATTTCTTGAGATTCGTAATGATATCTATTTATTTTTTATAAATTCTGATATGTTTTTTTACAAGTCATCAATGACCTGTATCGTTCATCTCATTGTTTGCCATGGATAAAAAAGTTTGTTACACGGAACTCTTTTTTGAATTCCGCACATATCAGCGAATTCATGTGGGTTAAGGTCTGGTCTAAAAATTGGCTCTCTCCCTCCCCTGTATTTGGATGTCGTCTGAATTTACTTTGCCCTTAGTGACAAGTATAATTTTCCCTTGCAGGCTGATAATGGAACCTGGTTACAGTTCCTGCAAAGTACGAGAGTTTCACATCGACTTCAAAAAATCGTTCGTCGCAGCGGAACGACTAAAGTCCAAGTAACCACCGCCTACAATGGTGAAGGAATTCATGGACTTCTTCGAACCGACACACATATCTCGTCGTTATCTCGTTTATGCGGAATGCTCGCCAGCGGCCTGTCGGAATTCGCTACAAAAGGGACTACTTCCGACAATGTCGACCCGAAGGATATTCAACTCACTTTGCTGCGAAGGACTCGTGCCTGGGATGATCTATTCATCGCGAACGTATCGGTGTACTTAGGATGCAGATAATAAGTATGAGCGCAAAATCAACGTTTGACCCCGCCCAGGCAATTTTCCCCTTGTTTTTTAACCATTTGAAAAAGCCGTTTCATTGGCTAAAGGGGGTGTTTGTCTGGAACCGTGTAATGGACGAAAAAGTTGTTCGAAAGCTAGTTAAATGTGAGTAGTATAACCTCGTCCTGGTATCCTATATATATAAAGTATCATGTATCCTTATATCAATGATCAATACAAAATCGAAATATATTTTTTGCTGTACGCACTAGGAATCTATATATAACTGATCATAAATAACGAATCTAAATATATCTTTGCGTGTACGCAATAGGAATCTTTGTAAAGTGCACATATTTATCATATTATATGAATCCATATACATATGTTAAACAAATCAGGTACCCTAGAGTCATCTGTTACCTTTATCTTACCCAATATCTGCATTTATATGAGTTCAAAAAGGTTATATTTTTTTGGGGGGGATTAATGTATCAGAATAACATTTAGCATAAAAATCAACGAATCAATCAGCATAAACATTAATATTTTAATCAATTCATATGAAACTTTTAATCAGTTAATATGAATTTTTAATCATGTTAAATCTTCATTCTATGCAATTATCAAGTAACATTAGTATTTTCCCTGTAGCATAAGTATCTTAAAGATATGAATGAAAACTGTACATTATATATCATGTGATCACTATATTTACCAATATCATTGTTTTTAATATTTTTTACTTGAATCAATTCATGTACACCATGAATTTTTATTTACTTATATAATATATATATACATAGTGTCTGTATCACACTCCTATACGTCAATGCAAATTCAGTTTGAGTATATTCAGTAAGTTGGTTTTGGTATCGCTGACCGAGCTAATGTAAGTGTTTTTACATAATCAAAATATGGATGTTAGTCCATATATATAAAAGTCTAAAAACTACAGAGGTCACCCAGCTTGTTGCAGGAATGTGATCAGACTAGAGACGCTAAGATGACGTATCATAAGTATGTAAGCTAAGATAACATCCGTGCCCTTTAGTCATTCATGTTTTATAACATTAGTCCAAGCTCCCTGGCTTTGAGACAACTACCCCCGACCTCTTATTCAAACGGCTACGTGATCTGTAGCGTGTCTCATTCGATTGTGTTTCGTATGAAACTATGTTCATCTGTAGTATGTTCATTGTTCGAACTACTTTCTGTTCCTTCATACCTTGTAACAGAGATGGTAAGACGGGCTAATAACATAGTTAGCTAATCGTCCTTAGAAGACCTGTAACCTCTTTACCTAAGCTTTATCATGTATAGGAATAGGATTACCATCATCATTGGCAGAAGCGATCAAGCTATCGTCTAGAAGACCTTGTTACGAATCATACCTGATCTTCATCATGTAAAACTTCAGAGAATATCTATTTTTAAATACTTGTGTTTTCTACAAGAACCTCACGAACATGAGTTTAAACACAGTCGTCCGTAAAAGTAATAAAACCGACTTCGTAGTGATCTTACAAAACCCCAGACACTCCATTGAAGATGGAAGTGCAATAACCAACCGCTTAGCGTATGATTATCGCTAGTCTAACATTACTCATAGGGCGCCCTTATCATCCAAGGCACAGCCCTATAAATATATATGGAAATGAAAAAATACAGACCAACCAGCTAAATCATCAGCAACCAATATGAATACCAAGACAATTTGCTGTACCATTAGAGACTCTTTGTCCCTAGTATATCAAAGTTCCTAAATGCAAGAATTATGGAACAGACATGGAAACGAATCAGGAACCAAATAAAATGAAGGTTTGCCACAACGTACACACCCTTGGAAATATGAATCTATGCCTAGGAAAATTGGAAGTAACGATAGCGCCTCCGTATAGGACATACAAGATTGACCCATGGGTATCTCATGAGTGGTGAATACCAACCTTACGGGTGATGACTGTCTCGTCCCGATGACTATTAAGCATTTAATAGTTGATTTCCTATCCATCGGGAGCTGAGAGAGCACCACTTTAAAGACAATGAGATATAGATTGGAATTACACTTTGGCGAAGTATAGTGAAGAGCGCAGTATGATTATAGTGTGTTTATAGAATTTTTAAAAGCAGTTGGATTTTTTAACGAAATTTAGTATTTCGCTTTTAATGTATGTGTGTAGTTTTAGCTTTGTTTTTTAGAATGATGTATGGGAACGTGAGTAACATGTATTCATTGCTGTTTGTGTTCTAGTAGGACAGCCTTTGCCTCTGCGCAAGTTTTTTATTTAATTCTTAATTTTATTATTTATTATCCTCATGACCTGTTTGGTTCCAGCTCGTGGGCCTTTGTCCATGGACCTTCCTTTAATCTACTCCTTTGGGCCGCCCTGTGAGCTGAGTGTCAGCTCGTTGTCTGGTTTAAACTATTTTAATAATAATAATAATAAGTGTTTTGGTGGTGTTTAAGTGCGTAAGTAGCATTCAGGAGACTTCAGCAGAGAACAAGAGTGAATTTGTTCCTCGCTTATACACCTGGAATATATTTATGCATACCCATTATCATTAAATATATAGGTATATATTATATATATATATATATAATATATAATATATATATATATATATATAATATATATATAATATATATTATATATTATATGGATATATATATATATTATATATATATATATAGATATAATATATATATATATATCTGGAAATATAAATAGATATAAATATATAAAAAATATATATATTATATATATTATATATATAGTATATATATATAGAATATATAATATATATATATATATAAATATATATATATATATATATATATATATATATTATATTATATATATATTATATATATATATATATATAGATATAAGCTTGCTCTTCAAAAAGCAGCACTGATTCATTCTTTTGCAATGCATCCATATTAATTTTTTTCATGCACACGGGAAACGAACCAATGGCGAACAGCAGACGTTATATACTTTGTTTGAAGGGAGTTTGGCTATGGACGCGAATAGGAGGAAACGAATGAGAGAACTTACATTCTTGTGTAATGTTTTTTCGATGACTGACAAGGGAACTTGAAGTTTAAATCTGTGACCTAAAAGGTCAAGGATTTTTTAATAAAATCACTAGAGACAGGTTTTCTTCTTGGCCTTACTGGCCCTAACAAAAAAAATTTCTAATTGAATCTACTATGAAAACAAAATATAAACTTTGTCATTCCTACAGAATTTTTATTACAAATTTACTAACTATAACGTAGCGGTAATTACAAGTTGGAACGAATCTTTTGTAGTCATAGACCACACATACACCATGTAATATGCTATATATTATTTATATATTATATATATAGATATATATGTATATATCTATATATATTATTATATATATATAGATATATATCTATAATAAATCTGTATATATATATATATATATATATCTATATATATAATTATATATATATATATATATATATATCTATATATTATAGTATAGATTAATATTATATATATATCTATACTATGATTATATATAGTTGCACTATACTATATATATTTACGTATATATATATGTGTTAAGTGTAAAAAATAATGGAGTTGGAGTGGCTGGACAGCAAAATAAAAAGATCCCATAATATACACGAGACGAGTATACAATGATCTAAAGGTGGAACTGGGAGAAAATCTTATAGTTGCTCTAATAGTAAATTGGGTTTAGAAATGTTGGACAGAGAAAGTGAAGAAAGGAAGCCTTAGGGAATGGGAAAAGAAAAGGCCAAGTTTGGGAGCGTCTAGGTGCCGAAAGGACGCAGAAACCCTCGTAAAAAACAATGTCTACAGTGACCACGTTGTCCTATATTTTGGAATGGTTTCCACCAAGAATGGATAACTGAAATCGAATTGCATCATAAACATCTTATTTGTATCCATTATTATCTATGCAAATGGCTCATGCTGAAATAAAGTTGTTTATTGTTATTATTATTCATATTTTTTTTTTTATGCTTACCAGTCCTCCAATTCGACTAGGTGGTTTATTTATCGTGGGTGTTTCCGGGTTTGCATCCTGCCTTCCTTAGGAGTCCATCACTTTTCTTACTCTCTGCATGAGTCCTGGAGTACTTCAGCTCTAGTTTTTCTAGTTCCTTTTAGGATCTTGGGATTCGTGCCTGGTGCTCCTATGATTATGGGTATGATTTCACTGGCGATATCCATATCCTTCTTATTTCTATTTCAGATCTTGATACTATTCGCCTTTTTTCCCTCTCTTTCTCTTTCAACTTGGTGTCCCATGGTATTGGCGACTCAATGAGTGATACTTTCTTATTGACCTTTGTCAATCAAACGTCACATCTGGTCTGATTTGCACGTAATCACCCTCTGTCTGATACAAACCATATCCAGAGGATCTTTGCCTGATCGTTTTTCTAATCACTCCCTCCGGTTTGGTGCTCGTACCACTTATTACGCCACCCACCACAGGTAGCTGATGTTTCTTTGCACATGCTCCAGTGGAGGGCTTTCTGCTCTGAATCTGCTCTTTTTTTGTACTGTATATTTCTGGGTCTTCGTCTACTTTATTAGTCCCTTCTTCCCATGGCACTCTTTAGCCACTATCTTCTTCACTGGTTTTCCAGATATTGCCCCAGTGCTCTGTTCTCGATGTTGATGCAGTCCTCTATACTTGGTAGTCCTCTCCCTCCTTCTTATTGTTTATGTCATAGTCCCTTGTCCCTATTTGCTCTTGAGGGTGTATACTTGTATATTGTCATATGTTTCCTGGTTTTCTGATCTTGCTGCGGGAGTTCTGCTTCGTCCTTCCACTATTCCTGCGCTGTATCTGATTCTGGCACTGCCCATGTGTTTATGGCTTTTAATCTATTTCCGGCGTTGAAGTTTTGTGACTTGAAGATTCGCCTTGAGTCCTATTCATATATTCTTTCCTGAATCGTGTCCTTCATCTCTTTGGTGTTTTTAACCCCCCTCCTTCCCTTATTCCCAGGTATTTGTATCCAGTCTCATCTATGTGTTTGATTTTGCTTCCCATCTGGTAGCTTTATATCCCCTCCTTCTCGTTTTACTTTGCCGCCTTTTTGTATTTGACTAAGGCGCATTTTTCTACTCCAAACTCCATCCTCATGTCCCCAGATACAATCCTTACATCCTGGATTAGGGTTCCTATTTCCTTGATGCTCTCCATATCAGCGTTGATGTCGTCCATGAAACCTCAGATGGTTATTCTGTTGCCTCTTTTCTTGAGTTGGTACACCGACATCCATCTTCTGTAGTACTTTTGTCATGGGAATCATGGCTACTACAAGAGTAGTGGGTACAGTGAGTCCAACCCTGGAAGATCCCTCTCCTGATATTAACAGTAGCTTGTAAGTATTGTAAATCCATCCAGTTGTGCATTGTTTTTTAGAGAAATGATAGGTGTTTTCCTCTGCCCCATATATTTTTCAGGCATTATATTAGCCTGCGTGTGGTATCAGGTCGAGGCTTTCTCATAGTCAATCCAGTTGCCATGCTTAGGTTGTTTTCCTCTCCTACTGTTCTTCATTACCATTTTGTCTATCAGGTCTGGTTTCTTTTTGTGTTCCCAACACTTCCTTCTGCAGGCTTTCTGTTGGTGGAATGGTTTTGTCTCCTCTAATAGTTGTATAGCCTTTCACTGATAATACCTGTTCAGTAACTTCCACATTATTGGTAGGCAGGTGATAGGCCTGTATTAACTGGCTATATTTCCCTTACTCTTGTCTTTTTGTTACTAAGGATGTTCTCTCCTGTGGTCATCCATTTGGTGCATGGTGATTCGAGAGACACTGCTGGCGTGTGTTCTGCTATTCGTGGGTGTAGGGCCTTGAAGTTTTTGAGCCAGCATCCATGGACTTCATCAGGGACCTGGGGCTTTCCAGTTGGGCTTTTCTTTAGTTGGTGTCTGACTGTGTCCTGTCGTGATCTCTGTGAATCTTTGTTTTATTCTCTCTGTTTCTTTTCCTTGACTTCCTTGAGCAGTTGCCATGTTTGTTGTGGATACCGGATTTGCTCCATATATTTTCCCAAGTCTCTACTTCTTGGTTCGGCTTCAGGAATTTCTTGGTGTTGTCTTCCCCTCTTAGTTGGTGTAGTTTCTTTTCTGGTTGGTTCTGAATAGTTTTCATTCTGTTGGTATCTCTTATTTCTGTTCATCTACCGTTGATCTTCTTGTGCTTTGGCTTAGCCTCTGTTTTACATCTTCTATTGTGAGGATTTTAGTCCCCTCTCTTGTACTTTGTATTTCTCGTTGAGTTCCTCCTTGTTTTCTTTTTGCTTTCTTTCTTTCTTAGCCTTTTTCTGCCATCTCTTTCCAGTTTACTCAAGGCAGATCTCATCACCATGATTTGCTTTCGCAGCGCCTTTTCCACGGAGGTTGCTGTTTGGTTTCTGTTGGGTGGTTTGTGCTGTGGTGTTTAGTTTCGAAATCCCCATCAGTTCTGCTACTAATCTTGGTCCTGCATATTCCCAAAGTTATTTGTTTCTGTGATATTGGTGGTGTGTATTATGCCATTTTTTTCATGACCTCACTTGTTTTTCTCCCTTTAATTTTCCTTGTGTTGTTAGGCTTTCATGGAGGGATCTTTGTTCTCGTCTGTATCTTGCTCCATCATTGTCTAATCTTTTTCTACCCATTCCGTCCTCTCTGTTTACTTCGCCGTGTTTCTTTTCGTGTGTCTTTGTTTTGATACCTCATCATCCCTGTCCGTCCTTCTGTGGCATCGTCTCTCATTTCGTCTTCGTTTAATTCGTTGTCGTGTGACATTTCCCTTTCCCAGTTTCTTCTCTTTCTGTTGGGGAGAGCCAGTTCTTTTTTCTTTAATGTTCCTTGCTTGGTCTGCCAGCCTCTGTTCTGTTTGCGGGTGTTAGTCCTCTCATTCCCCAGATGTTGACCACCTTCTTCTGTAGTCATCTCTCCGTCGGGTTGCTTCTGATGTAGCATCTCCATATTTCCTTTTTTCTTCTCATTGTCCTTTCTTCCTTTGGTTGCTTCTGTAGGCTCACAATCTCAGGCTGTTGGTTTACTGTCCGTTGTGTGGTCAGTTTGCTGGATGACGACCTCCAAGTACCTGACCGTCTTCTCCCGTCAATTGGTTGAAATACCTGGCTGCCGACGAAGCTCCTCTGTTTGCCAGAGGTTCCATTTACGCTGTTGTCGTTTATATATTCCTTTCATTTCTTAACATCATTGCTGAGTATTTGCTATTTAACCCATAGGCTGGACCCTACCTCATTCAGGGATAGGTACTCTTTACAGCTGAGTAGACCTGAGGAAATTATGTAAAGATCCTTTCCCAAGGAATCAGCGCCTGTAGGAGAGAGCGTACCCATCAACATCATAAATGGGCAGAGACGATAAATAAAAACGTTCGAAGGAGAAATAGGAGGAGAGTTTGCATAGAGAAGAAACGGAAAGAGAGTCGAGAGTTCCCGACATGAAAACAATTAGGAAACTTCGGTTGAGGAGAGGAGAGAGAGAAGTTAGATAAGAAATTTGACAGAAGGAAACGGTTCCTTTGCAGAACTTGGCCCAATTATGGCCTGTGGTCGCTGGATGGTCATGGCCCTTTTAAGAGACCACACACCCATACACACACATTTATGTATATCTATATATATCTAATATTATATATATATTATATATATATTATAGATATATATATATATATATATATTTATATATATCATCGAAACCTTACGTATATTAAAACTTCCTGTTCAAAACTCAACACAACGACAACCCATGAAAGACAGATAAAGAAGAAGAAAAGAAAGAAGATGACAAAGACTGGTATCCAAACGAAGCTTCAACACAGGGCAATAGACAGACAGCGGAATAGAACAGCCGCATTCCTCTCGCCTAATTTCCAGCTGGACGCGGATGCATAAGTGTACTATGGTGATGAGACGAAAACACAAGTGTCCCTCTGCACTTTGGAGTTCACACGTCTCGATTTACGTTAAACCTCTAAACTCAATAATTCAAACTGAAAAGCTTTTGTTTATGACGCGGTGGCCATAGACAAAGGTAACATACAGGGGGAATCCAGACATCCTCGTCGTTACTGAAACAAGGAAAAATGCGACGAAGTTTCTTCGTCGTAATCGAGTTTTCTGTACAGCGTTTAATGATACATGAAACTCTTAGCCAGGGCTTATGAAACACTCAGCCTCGGCCCGCTGGTGGTCAGTGTTGTTGGCACCGCCATCCGCAAGATCATGGCTAACTTTAACCTAGAATAAAATAAAAACTACTCAGGCTAGAGGGCTGCAATTTGATACGTTTGATGACTGGGTGATGGGTGATCAACATACCAATATGCAGCCTTCTAGCCCCAGCAGTTTTTAAGATCAGAGGGCGGACAGCAAAAGTGCGGGAGGAGAGACAAAGCCGTCACAATATTTTCCTTTTACAGAAAACTAAAAGCATTCAAATTTGAAATAAAAAAAAACTCCATTTCGTAAACAAATGGCCGTAGAAGAGCACAATGTCTTTTAAACTTTGTAAGGATGAAACTGAAAATGATAACTATGAGATGAGACAGTGATGTGAAAATTCTGATGGGTATCAGACGTGGATGATTATACTGTGTATAACAAAAGTACGACATTGAATAATGTGTATAACGAAACAACGATGAATAATGTGTTTTGTAACCAGGAAATAATTAATAATTTGTATAATAACCATGAAATCATGGCTAATGTGTATAACAAAAAGAACAGCAATGAATACTGTGTATAACAGAACACCGACAATGAATAACACGAACTATAAACAGGTTGCTTATGAATAATACGATTAATAAAAGAAGAGCAGCGAATAATATTTGCAAGAAATTAAAGTCATTGAATAAGAAGCACAACAAGAGACTGGTAATAATTCTTCATTTGAATGAAAACCTGTATATCAATGCATATTAATCAGCTGTATTTTCCATCGCCTACTATACAGCGAGCCACTCCCAAATGTCCCTTGTTTTTATTTTCCACATCTAAATGAAATTCCCTGTCGCTGCATATGATGCACAGGGGCAATTTTCTTGTTTAATTGGATGGCCGGAAAGCTCAGGGAGGGACCCCGGGATTCTATTTAGGACAGTAGGCCATGATTTTCCCTCTTATGGGCTCAACGCTCATCTCCAAGTTAAAACAGTTGGACCGTGAGAGACATGATTTAAAATAACGACCAAGGACCCAATTTTCCCTCGTATTCTTACCAACGCTTAGTGGTTCCGTTACTACTGAAGAATATCAAGAACAATCACGTTCTTTATTGTTATTAAAGTCAGAGTCTTCATGACTCTTCTTAAACTATTTCTTTCATAGTAATATTCTGTTGTGATCTCCTAAAACTATTGCTCTTATACTGATATTCAATCGTAATATTCTAAAATATTCCACAAGAATTGACATTCAGTCTCGAATACTAAGTAATTCCTATTACAAGGGAATACTATATAGTTTTTTTTCTTTAAATTGCTTTCCTATCGTCTTAAGGGTTTGGAGTTGCAAATATTATTAAAAGTACAATTAATATTTGAAGCTTTTTTGTGTGGCATTCCCATAAGGCAGAAAACTTTAATAGCAAAAAACCTGATATAAAATTCAAGTGCTACAGAAAATGCGGTTGGAGATCACGAAAATCTAATCCCAACAGATTTGATATAATAATAATAATATCCTTTATTTCGGTTCAGGGCCATATACAAAGAATACACAAAATACACAGTAACATACACAATCTAGATATATGAGTCAACATGATAGGAAGATGAGTAATCGGCACTTGTCCACAAAATAGCTGAGGTAGCATAAAAGATAGTAATCATGATACTGGTAAAAGTAATAATATTGGTGAGAAAAAAAAATGCATTTTGAGTTATAACAGTTAGTGCACAGATTATATAACTTAAATTTCAACTAGAGACCTTAGGTGGTTACAGTAGTCAGGTCCAGAGGGCTAAATACATAAATTGAATGTATAAAAAAAAAACTTTAACTTGATAGTAATCACAGAAAAAATGAAAAAATAAAATATCAGCAATAAATATAATAACGACAAAATCTGCAGATGACATCTTGCTAATACAGAGATTAAGTCCTTTAGGGACCAAAGGCCTCACTTTCCCATCTTTCCCACAATTTAGATCTTCTTCTTGCTTCACTCCTTAGGATGCTTTGTATGAGCGAGTTGCCGCTGTTTCTCACTCGGGTTACCAGGCTGGACATTGTTCGCCTTACAATGATTTTTAAATTGTCCAGGTGGTTTTCTAAGAACATCTGTGTGGCGGAGTGGTAGCGTGGAGTGTTTGTGGGAGGCGTCCTCAGAATGTCATTGTTGCACAACAGTGATACGTCTCATGGTCTCTCGGGTATAGTTCGTCCAGAGGGAACACCCATAGATACTGTAGCAGTACGAGCGGAAGAGCAGCAGTTTCACATCTCGGTGACAGAAGGCAAACCTCCTTGCAATCATGTTGCCAGTTGCACATAGTTTACGACGCCTCTGTTCAATGTCTGCCGTATCTTTTAGGTCGTCGGTAATAATGTGACCCAAATACGGAAATTCGCGCACAAATTCCAGCCGATGGTTTCCGAGGAAAATTTGTGGTTCTGCAATATGCGTAAGCGATCTCGGGAGCAGCGACATGCACTGGGTCTTGGTTTCGTTGTAGATTATATAAAATTCCTCTGCATATTGGCAGCAAGTGTCGATGAGTCGTTGGAGCCATGCACTGATGGGGAAATCAGAACCATATCGTCGGCGTAACAAAGGTTGTTTATAGTTGTTTTATTGACAGTGCATCCGATTGGGAGTGAGTTCAGTTTGACATTCAAGGCATCTGTGTACGTATTGAACAGATATGGAGAGAGAATGCCCCCTTACCGAAGCCCGTTTAGGGAGCCGAAGGTGTACGATAATACGTTGCCCTATTTGACACAGAATTGCTGTGTGGAGAACCAGCAATGTAAAATGCCAATTAGATATAGGGGTGTGCCCCTTTTATGCAGCTTCAGGAATAGCTTCAGGTAGTTTACTCTGTCAAATGCTTTTCTCACATCTACGAAACACAGGAAAACAGGAGATGCTGATGATAGGTAGTAGTTCAGCAATTCTTTCAGTATGTAGAGCAGGTGTCGGTTGAGTGGTTTGCTTTAAACCCAAACTGGTTGTCAGTGGTGTGTAGAAAGGGGAGAAGTCTCACAAGAAGAACCGACTCAAGTATCTTCGATGCGATCATTGTGATTGCAATTGGCCGGTAGTTGCCAGGGTCAGCTGCATCCTTTAGCTTGTTTTTGATTAATGGTATCAAGTGAACTAAGAGTAGGGAGTCTGGAAGAAACTGGTGAATTATGCACACATTGAATAAGGCAGCTAGCAAAATGTAAATTATCGGATGGCAGAATTTGAAAGCCTCTGCGGGAAGACCATCACAGCCGGGCGATTTATTATTAGGTATGCTGTTTATGGCATCGCTGATGATACCTGGCGTAATACGGTCTGCAAAATGAAATTGAATGTTGTCATTAAGGAGGTTATCTACCTCGCTTCGGGAATCCTGATCATTTATGCAATTCAGGATATTGTTAAAGTGATCACACACTCCTTGCGATAGCCTCGTCTCCGACTGCTTCCCCTACTCTCTGTGATAGCTTTTTAGTTTTGGGATTTAAGGACTGGATATCTTTCCAAAGATGAGGGTAATCACCAGATTCTACGTTTCTAGACATTGCATCGTCTCTTAGTTGTTTTTTCATTTAACCTGCAGTGCTTAAGAGCAAGTTTGAATTGCGCTCTCGCCTGCCTCATTAGTAATGCAGTGTGTACTTTCCCTCGGGCTGCATTTTGCTCCACAGTAAACATTTGCTCGTGAGTATGTATACAGATCCTTGACCAAGTCATTCCAACCAGGTATATTACGAGAATTACCTTGACGAAATCTATAGGCAGCCCTGCCCGAAGCAAGCATAGCGGAGATTATGTTCGAATAGAATTCATTCAGATCCCTCTTGTGGTGGTCATTTCTACATTTTGTGTTGGTACACAGTAAGGCATCAGCCGGTTGAATTATTGACCGCAACCTGGTTTCCGTGGTCGCCCTAAAGTATCTGGTTTTCTGTTGGTTTTTAAACTCCCAGTTAACCGCTGGTGGGCGGTCAGTTAGTGGGTTCACGGTAGGGAGGGATGGGGTACTGAATGACACCTGTAATGGGATGTGATCGTAGCCCATTGCAAGATCGTAGCGAATATTGCAGGTCATAATAGAATCATGAAGTTGGGGAGATGTGATGCAGTGGTCCAGCCAGGAGGTTGCAATTGCGTCCACTCTATTATGTACATATGAGTAGGAGGAGGGAGGGAGGAGCATTACATCGCTAATTTGGAGAGCATGATTTTGGCAGAAGCGAGTAAGTTCATTATAAAATTGTTTTGTGGGGTGAGAATTAAGGTCCCCTATTATACAAATATGATCAGCAGGAGAATCTTGAATAATACTGTGTAACTCCCCTAAGATCATGCAGTAATGATCAAAATTATTGTTATTTTCCCATAGCATATAAACATTAATTATTAGGATTTTAGAGTTCCCTACTGACATTTGAAGCCCCAGCAATCTGTCACTCCTGTAGGTCATCACCTTTATCATATTGTCTAACGATTTGTGCCACAGGAAAGAAAGTCCCCCTTTCGGGCGACCGGCTATGATTTGATCTGTAACTTGCATCGATGAAGTCGAGAAGGTTCTGAAAACTTCATGAATTGAATCGCAGATGGCAAGGTCATGAGGCCAGAGGAGCGTTTCTTGCAATGCAATGATGCCGTTGAAATTTTTGCAGAGCATGTTTAGGAGAGGAATGTTCCGCTTGAGGCCAAAAATATTCCAAGAGATTATGTTTAATGTATCCATGGCTACTCACGAAGATGGGAGATGAATGCGCTGATCATTTGGGTGGATGGGGGGTTATCCAGGGGGAGTGAGCAGTCACTCGCCGTGGGCGGTTGGCTGGCACTTGCGGTGGAAATGACCCTGGTTGGAGTGACAGTAAGTTCCCCTGGGGGTGGTTGGTCCCGGATTAGGTTATATCTTGAAACTAATATATTAGGACCGAAATTCTCGCCTTTAAGAACGTCGAGGTGTTGAAATAGGCAGGTAATCCTGTAAGCCACTTTATGTTTACTTCTGCATGGGAGTTCGTGAGAGATAAGTGGGTCACAGCCAGTGAGAAACTTGACTCTCTCTCTACTATGGCGTCTAGCGTCACCGATGAGCGCAGATTGTGAATTGCTACGTGACATCTCTTCTCAGGTGTCGGGCGAGGTGAAACTCGAATGTTGGGCTCCGGTCCAGCGGCCAAACGAGAGGTTCTTCTCTTCTTTCTGCTTGTTTGTATCTGCCAGCCGCCAGACCCCTCAAGATCACTCTCATCTGCATTTACGATGGGGGGTTGGCGGGGAGAGATCGGGTGGGGAGGATCACAAGGGCTGGTAATCATCACCGGAGGTCTATCTTCCACCGGAGGCACTGGGGAGGGAGGGGAGGTTGGGGGACCAACTGTCTCCTCAGAACAGCCTACAGGTGAAGGGGGCACTTCCGTGTTGCTGGGAGGCGAGGAAAAACTGGATGCCGCATTCATAGGAGTTTGGTGGCTATCTGTGCGATTGTCAATCGATCCCTGCACTCCTTTGATCGCATCCCAGATCTGTGTGAGATTATTTGTTTCCACCGTTTTAAGACTGTCTAGGGAATCCTGCAGTCCTTTGATCACGTCCCAGATTCTTGATAATTTATCATTTGTCTCCTCGATTTTTTCTGTGTTTTTCCCCATTATTTCTGAGAGGGATTTTGCTGTTTGGAAGGCATTTTCTGCCGTGTGGTACACCGCGGGTAGGCTTAGGTCAGCGGGCCCCTTTGGAGGCAGATTGTAAGGGTCATCGGCGTAGATTTCCACCGAGCAGGTCCTTAGCCACTTAGTGATATATGATATTTTTTTGTGTGAAGACAAGTTCTTCGCGGATCGCTCCTTGAGAATGCTCTCTGGTATCAGATCTTTGCATTTCGTATATGCAACGTTGATTTCCTCATCGGAGAAGGCATCACTGACAGATTGAATAGTGGACTCGACGTCGGAACGGTTCGATTGGTATTGTGTAAAGTACAAACAATTGTTCGCGAGTACGGAACTTGTGTGTGGGGCACAGGCACCAGTAGGTGCCAGGGTCACTTGCGCAACGGTTGGAGGTTGGTCGGATGACATTTTTGTGGTAAGGGAAGGGCCAAGCACTAACACATACACTGCATTCTTTTACCCATTTCCCAGGACCAATAGGCCTCGAGTAGCTGTGATTTGAAAGATTTCTAAGGCACTGATTGGAGCAGAAAGAATATTAGAATATCTGCAATTGTACAACACTCTCCGGCTTACACGCCGGGTATTACGTGGAGACACTATTAACACATTGCTTACTATAAAAGGTATAATCACCAAGGGCGAAAAACCCTTCTTATCTGTGAAAAAAACGCGAGAGAGACCTCCAACACGTCCGCCCCACACAACAAACGCCGATAGTATGGATTCGCAAACGTACTTGGACATTTCGTACCATCATAGGGAACATGTCATTTCCCAAGACAGTATTATCTTGAATTCAATTGTTTCTTTTTTTTCCGTGATACTGACAAGTGAAAGTAATAACATCCGCTGAATATGAATCCTGAAATAGAGAGGGGCACAATGGCGGCGCCGGGAACAATGGTTTAATCAGCAACACATCAGAGGGAAGGGATCTCGTCTCGTGCTCCAGGAACCTCAACTCTGTATTAGCTACGCATCTATCTGCGCGTCTTTGGAAACCACCACCATTCCAGGTTTAAGGCTTTCACTTAGATCTCTTAGATATCCAGTTTGCGAGAGAGAGAGAGAGAGAGAGAGAGAGAGAGAGAGAGAGAGAGAGAGAGAGAGAGAGAGATATTATTGTTTATAGTAGGAGAAAGGAGAACACAATAGAGAATTATCACTTCAACCATCGACTCTGAAAAGGTTTTAATCTGAGAAGGAGTTTAGAGAACTAGACGAAATAGAAGGAGGCTCCATAATTAAATATGTGATGATGACAAAGAACTCCCGCTACAGATTGTGAGACGAGAACTCTACATGACACTATCGAAAGCGGAGAGCGCCAGAGAATGATATTCGTCTCCTAAACCTCAAAGCATCCTGAAGGTCCTTTGAAGGTAGGAAGGATTGGAAAGCCAAACGGTTTGAGGTATCCTAATTGTCAGGACTCAAGGAAGGAAGGCGGATGTTTCCTATTTAAAGGATATGTGAAGTCCTTGAGAGAGAGAAAATCTTGAGAGGTTTATGGTGGAAATCGCTTTCTTGTGAAAATATCAAACCGATTGTTGTTCTTTTCATTTTCGGCTGTTCATATTCTTATAAAGATTTATTTTTTGACTCATGGTAACATACACAACTGGGGCACATGCACACAAACTCACACGCACACTAATTCATATATATTATATATATATATATATATATATATATATATATATATATATATATATATATATATATATATATATATATATATATATATATATATATATATATATATATATGATATACTTAACTTTGGTTCATATATGTAAGCGGAAGAAACATCTGCTTAGGAACAAAAATGAAAAAAAGCCAGAACTTATGAATAATGGAACATCAACATACTACGAATATCAATACAATTGGACTTAGCAAACATAAAATCATTAGCGGTTCTTCTACATAAAAAGATTTGCGAGATTCTTCGTAACTTTTTCCTCAGAGAAACAAAGCAATAGAGACATTGCATGACAGATATTTCGAACCATTCTTTTACTTCGATCTAATTAACCTTTTTCTGATTAAAAATATATTCCCCTCCACACCTGGCAGAGTTTATTTACTGCTGACCGAGAGGGTTTCTTCATTGGAATCATCCAATCGGAACATCTTTGAATGCTCTTCATTATGGAAATGCCAGGTTTTATGGTTTTATAATAATGTTTCCATATAACGGATATAATCCCATTCCAATACTCACGAGAGGTTGGTTTTGTTTCTTATTTATTAATTTGTTAATTTATTATTTCTTTTTTTCATAAGTGATCTCTGCCTCCCGTATTTCCCTTTGCCTTCTGATACTTCATGTTAATGAACACCTTATTATTCTTTGTTCTAAAAGGAAGCTTTTCTTAAATGCAGCACAATGAAAGAGTCCGTTTATTTTACAGACACCAAGAAAATCAAGCGGGATGGAGACATGTTTAATGACGATTTAATTAAAGAAAATACAGCTATAAAGCCAAACAATAGGGCCACTTTCAGCAACTCAGGTGTTGCAGTAAAAGGCTAAAATATGGGTGCAGCTAGGGACGGAAGGGACGCTGTAAACATCCTTAGGTGATGCCTACTATTGTTATAATTATGAATAAAATATATATTCATTCCTTTACTGTCTGCACAGCTGTGTATAATGTACCGTAAATACGTGCCCAGATGGACAAGTA
>NC_087211.1:4102466-4112466 GCF_015104395.2 Macrobrachium nipponense | reverse complement strand
TCTTTATTATTATTATTATTATTATTATTATTATTATCCAGAAGATGAGCCCTATCCATGTGGAACAAGAACACCAAAGGGGCCATTGACTTGAAATTCGAGCTTAAAATGAATACGGTATTCAGGTATTCAATAGAAAGAAGCAACAGAAGATAATATGAAATACAGAGAAAACAGATCAGTTATTAGACAAGACAAAAGAACAATATAAATTAATAAGTGCATAAACAGATCAAAATGGAAATAAAAAAGTAAACTACACAGAAATCTCAAACATTAGGCTACAGCGTAGACCCCAGCACAATTTCAAACTATTTATGAAGCCTTGACAATATTCGTTGCAATCTTGGGCGCATTCACCTTCCATGATGCAAATGGCTGGTTATTTACAAAGGAGTCCATTACCAACAGTGCAGGGGACGCGAAGAACAAATAATCTACATTCTTCGTCGCGTATTTCAATTGCAAATGTTCCCTTTTCCCAATCGAACAATGGACATTGTTCCTTGTTGAACAAAGACTTAAAGCTTTGCGTTTATTGTTATCCTTCGCTTGAAACCGAAGTCAAATACTGGGGACGTGTTTTCCAGATTGTTAAAAAAATAAAAAAACTTTTTAAAATTCTATATACATTTATGGGTAGGGTATCTGCAACATACGCCCTTAGGTCTTTGTATTTCAGCTAGTACCCAATCAAATTTGTTATAAACCTTTTCTTGATAATATATCCTCGAGGATCCCATTATTCTTGTATCGCCCACAGTTAGCTTTTAATGTTATTTTGACAACCAAATATGTTACCTATATTATACGAAAAGAAACAAATGTAACAAGTCATATGGAGGTGGTCTCTCTCTCTCTCTCTCTCTCTCTCCAGTGACTCAAGTATTTTTCCCCATTCTTTGAGACTAATTTTCTTCTGATCTCTCTCTCTCTCTCTCTCTCTCCTTAAATGTAATATTCTGCTCCCAATGAGGTGATCTCGAGAAAAGTGTCAAATCTCTGAAGCGGATCAACAGTAGCGACAAAATTCGTAAATCCGACGTCTGCCGGAAGTTCGGAAGGACCTTCTTTCTCGACAGATTTTCCTCCAAATAATGAGTCCCATAAATATATCCTGGATATTTTAACGAGACCTGTCATCCACATCCTTTACGATTCACCACCAATCCTATTCTATCTCTTTGTTCCCTTTTCCCTTTTACACATATTTATAATTCTAATGTATCAGTTATTTTAGTCATTTTAATAATTTACTTGTATTTATATCTATATATTTATTTTGTTAACTTATAAAAAATCCCGTTTTAGAAAAGGTTAATACATTGATTAGGATCACGTTTTTTGTTTCTTCATGCACATGCTTCCCCCCCCCCCCCCCCCCCCCCTCCCCCCCCCTCCCCCAAACCCCCCCACCCCCCCAAATTTCAATGTCCCTTACTGATTCTTCGTCTATGATGTCCCCAGGGCCAAAAAGTACGCCAAAACGACTCAATGGGTTTTTGGAATATTGAAATTGGAATATAGAATTTAGGGCAAATGCCAAGCGCTGGAATAAATGAGGCCATTCTGCGCTGAAAGGGAAACTGAGAGTGAAAAGGTTTATTCAAACATTCTAACGCTGGAAAGAGAGAGAGAGAGAGAGAGCGAGAGAGAGAGAAGAGAGAGTAGAGAGAGGAAGAGAGAGGATAACTGGACCAATAACTTAAGGCAACACAAGAACAATGTTGATTCCATCAAAGAAGCAAAGAACAATTGATGAAAAAAACAGCAATGTTTGTTAACGTAGAGATACTCAAAAATGTCCTAACGCTTCTGAAATTGCAAAGCCATTTCCATCTGTCTGTCTCTCCATGGATGCAGACAATGGCGTCCCGGTTATTGTTAGCTATAAAGTGTTCGTGAGCATGAGTTTTGTCATAAAAAAGAAAAGAAATGGAAAATGGAGGATAATAACGCAGCCAGCGTCAGAGTGAATCTGCTGAGAGCGAGACCGAGAAACGTATTGCCTCATTACAGGGAACGTAAGGTAGTGGATGGTGCAGCCATATTGGAATCGGCGAGAATCTTCAGAATCTTTCTCTGATTCCCGGTTTTACTGTCACTGGAGGAGTCGATGTCCACTTTGAACAATCTCTTTCGAAGGAGACAATCAGGCCTAGCACTTCGTGAATCATAAGAAAATCTGACTTGTGCACCCGAGAGTGATGGAGACAATAGGTCTATCACAGCATGAATCATAAAAAAACAGATGTTACGTAACTAAGTGCAATGGGAGACAATAAGCATATCATTTCGTGAATCATAAAAAGTAGACCTTACGTAATTGACTGCAATGGAGACAATAGGCCTATCATTTCGTGTATCATAAGAAAATCGGATCTTGCGTAACTGAGTGCAATGGAAACAGTAGGCCTATCATTTCATGAATCATTAGAAACCCAACCCTTGCGTAACTGAGTGCAATGGAAACTATCACTTTGTGAATCATAAGAAAACCTTGCAAAACAGCGTGCAATGGAAACTATAGGCCTATCACTTCGTGAATCATAAGAGAACCAGACCTTGTAAAACTGAGTGTTATGGAGACATTAGGTCTCTCACTTTGTAGCTCATTAGAAAACCAGACCTTCCCACCAATGACGATGCACCGAAGACTTGAAAATTTCAGTGACAATGGGCCAATAGGCCTATCACTTCGCGAATCATTAGGAACCCAAACCTTGCCACTTAATGATGCACCGGCAAAACTAAGTTATTTTCAATTATTTTCAATTAAGAGATATTGAGCAAACTCACAGGATTGTTGTTATGGTATCCAGAATTCGTCTGCTGTCGCCTTCACTGCGCATGCGCAGAACAAGAAAACTTGCGCCAGGGAGGTGTTGGTGGTTTAGGTCTTGAAACAAGTTCTAATCTATCTATTTCTACGCTTTATAGAACAAAACCGAAGCTTCACACCATGCACTGACGCTTTACAATCAATAATGTTTGTACCTGTCACAAGAACAATAATTTTTCATCAAAATATTGAGCTGAAGTTCACGCACTGGAGCTGGAGTACTCGCGATTACAACGCCATCTTTATTGTGTGTGTGTGTGTGTGTGTGTGGTGTGTGTGTGTGTGTGTGTGTGAACAGACACATTTCTCTTAATTTCCTAAATCCAGCTGAAGTAAATGTCAATTGTCAGATGCTTGAGGATGTCCGGAGTTGAAATAAGTTTGCCAGAGAGAAACTTCAAAAGGCCGTCAGGAGGGAGACTTTTCCCGGAAGTGTCACCAAGTCAGTTAAACGTTGTCTCTTATTTTGGGAATAAAGGACCACGACGAAGAGGAATGATGGAAAAGGTATACAGAAAACTGAGTGAGTTTCAGTTTTTTCATGATTATACGTCTCTATAAAGAGTGATCATTAGCAAAAGATGATTATTCATCACTATCTCTGTAGGACAGGGATTTCCTTTAAAAAGTAATTACAGTTTGACCCCTTATGGGAATACTGCCATTAGTGCGCCTCACGGGTTGCACTGTAGGCGTTACTTGAGGTTCTTAGCAGCGTCCCTTCGGCGCCTAGCTGCAATCTCTTTCATTCCTTTTACTGTACCTCCGTTCATATTCACTTTCATCTTATTTTCCACTCTCTCTTAGCAGTGCAACTGGGAGTCTTTCTTCCCTTGACACTTTTTAAAACCTCCTTTCGTCTCATTATTTTCTTTCAGTGCTGAATGACCTCATAGGTCGCAGACCTTGGCCTTTGGCCTAAATCTTATATATTCCAAATACAGTTTGAATACTTTGGTAACGAATACAATAGAAATTGGGCCATGTCAGTTGTCAGTCACAGGCTGTCGGTAATTTGAGAATATTACTAAGCAAACATGATGAAATAATATCGTAGAAAACAGGAGGAAGTATTAGTATAGTCTTATCAGTCATCAATTATGAATACCTGGAAAGCGTTTGACTTTCAATGTCTGGGTTTTGTGGATAAATCTGTCTTAATCATTATTTCGAACTAAGTTCATTTTAAGGTCAAAGGTCTTGCAATTAGCAAACGACATATTTAGGAATTTTTCTTCTAGATGATTAATCAGACACACAAAGATTTGAATGGATGTTCTGTCTACACCTTGAATGAAAATTACAGAGAAAACATCGATACACATGAACATCAAAACATGAATATCAAATTAATGTATATCACAAGTCTATCTACATTTTGTTTCAATGAATTTCTGTAATAAAGAAATGTAGTTATTCTTTTTTAATTGTGAAGGCGTTCTTCTTTAAGGTACGCATCGTGTTGGCATAGAAATATAATACTGGAACGCTAAAGATTTCAAGCAAATTCTACGATAATATTTAGGTTTGCATTAATAGTTTTTTTACTACTTGTGTCTCTTTACATATCTGTAGTATATGCAACTGTGAAAAACAGTCCATCTCTTTTAAGGCTGACATCAATGATTCTTTACGCATAATATTTTCTTATTACTTTACCGTTCTACTTTCACAGCGATTCCAGTTTATGAACGGGAGCTGAACCCTACCAACCTTTTACGGGCTGCTCAATGAGCAAGAGCCCGTGCGGGCATTAAACCGACTCGGTTAAAAACAACAACAACAAGTGTCAACCCTTCTGTTCGAAAGGTCATTTCATCCTTCACTCTTATTACTATTTTGCCCTTTTGAAGAACTCGAGGATTACCTCTGAGATCGTTCTCAAATTTATTTTTCCCTCCTTTTATAGCGTTCGGGGAGATCTCTTTTCTATTCTTTGCTTTGAACAACAAAATGCTCACTTCAAAGAACATTTACATTCGCAACATATTCTGGAGCAGCCGCTATACTTTGTCATTCTAAAGATTCGGTGATCAATTGCCATTCTTGCTCCACTGTTTTCCTTAAAGTGATTGCGTCACGTTTCATTTCCCATTGTTAAAAACATTCTTTTACCTCTCTTGGCCTCCGCCCACTTTTTGTTTCTTTAACTGCACATTTCTTTATTTTATAAGACTAGACGAATTTTCCTTTTATCTCACTTAACTGAACTTCAAATACTTTCCCTTTACTTTCACCAAACCTTTCCCTTTACTCTCGCAACATTCACTTGGTTTATTCCACTTTCCTTTGTCACAACACACGATTCACACCTCCTGATTTTACCTTTATAAACCTTCATAGATTTTTTTAAAACTTGTACCGACACAGTATTTTCTTATATATTTTCTTAAATCCCCTTAATTACTTCTCAATTTTCTAATATCTTCTATCAGACCTTGTTAGTAACTCACTCTAAGAACACTACCTATCCAATTAAAAGTACTTCAGTTCAATTAGGTAATAAGAGTATATACATCCATCGAGTATCTCCTCATCAGAGGAGCGACAAAAATTTTGCAACCGTCTGGTCTGCATTATCACTTATTCTGATACAGTTTGTTCTCAGTTTTGTTCTCCCAAAGCATAGGTAAGGACTGTTTTCTCTTTTCAAACCAACTGTCATCAAAAATCATGTTGTATGAAAAACATTCACTAGACTCACCATTTTAGAATTAGAGTCAATAGACTCACTGGCTACACCCTATATGTATCCCTAGGCTATATAGCCGTACTGCAATACCTTTCCCTGCTGGTAAATTTACCCATCTCCGCTGCCCAGGGAGGGAAACCTGAGTTACTGCAGCCTTTCCCCCACTAAACGCAACTACTCAGGGTCCTTCCCAGTGTTGGATAACCTGATTGCCCATTTCCCCTTCTCTAGCAACTAGCTATATCTGCTCAAATTTGATTTCTGTATTGCTGGTAAATTTTTTCATATATGTATTAATTTACTAATTCATTTTTTGTTTCATTTTTTATTACGTGATCTCTTCTGTCTAAATTTCACATTGCTTTCTATCATTTTTTTCCTAAAGAACATTGTAATACTCTTTGGAAGCTTAAATTTCAAGTCAATGGCCCCTTTGGTGGGCTTGTTCCATAAGAGTAGGGTCCATCTTCTGAATAATTAATAAAAATAATTTTGCGATACAGTCATGCATATTTGAATAAAAATCAACAAGAGATACTCAAATTTTTTTTTACATTTTCATTTTTTTACAAGCGTACTTGGTCTGTGGCGTATTGGCGAAATTCCGGTATCTCAGACAGCGATGTGGTGGCAATACTTTCGTTTTGTTGTTCACATTCGTCTCCTCAACTCTTGTTTTATTTTTTATCCTTGCTGGACATTATGTAAGCCATGCTATGGTCAACTGACCTCCTATTGACGATCCACACTCACTCCTCTTTCTAAAAAAAATGCACTTGGCTATTGAGAAAAGAGCCTTGAAAACAAATTGCCAGTTGTAGAGAGGAAACATCGTGTCACTCTTCCAGTCGAACTATTAGTGGAGGAAGTAGCAATGGAAAAAAAATACTTTTTTTATGTTGTATTTGAATCTCTCTCTCTCTCTCTCTCTCTCTCTCTCTCTCTCTCTTCTCTCTCTCTCTCTCTCCAGAGAATCAAATATTCTTTTCCCCGTTATTTGAGATTGATTTTCTTCAGATCTCTCTCTCTCTCTCTCTCTCTCTCTCTCTCTCTCTCTCTCTCTCTCTCTCTCTCCACGGACAGTTGCCGTTTGTACTTATTTTTCTAGACTTCTGCCGCAATGCCGAAACGCAAGTAAAAGAGAATTCAATTGCTGAAATGGACTGCCTGCCATATATCCCCCTAAAAATAGCGATGCCGAGATTAAGAAAATGGGGTGACTTTAGTAGCCCTTATCCCAGCCCAGGCTGACTGAAAGCCTGAATGTCAGTGTGGTAAGGTGGCCAGGGGGTCTGAGAAGTCTGGCGTGGACCACTGGACGAGGAATTAAAGAAAGAAAGATATTTATCAATGACTGCCACTTATGGCAAATGAGTTGAGTTAGATCAAAAGTGTTTAAAATATGATGTACTATATAAAGAGGTCTTCGCCAATTTTGCTAAATTTACCAATATATTTACCAGTTTTACTAAATTTACCAATATATTCACCAGTTGTACCAAATTTCCCAACATATTTACCCGTCTGACCAATTTTGCCATTGTATTTATTAATTTTACGAAATTTACCAGAATATTTACCAGTTTTACAAAATATACCAATGCATTTACCAGTTATCCCAAATTTACCAATATATTTACCAGTTTCAAAACTTTTACCAATGTATTTACCAAATGTATCAACATATTTACCTGTTGGACCAATTTTACCGATGTATTTACTAGTTTTGGCAATTTTACCAAAGTATTCACTAGTTTTACTAAATTTACCAATGTATTTACCCATATATTTACTAACACATTACCAATGAATTCATTTACCTTGATAGTGAGTGGCTTTGGGAGCGGCACATAAAGCATAGTTATAAAAACAAAACAAAAAATACATCCGAAACAGAGTAATTTAAGTTTCCATTTTTTATCTCGATATTTGTTTTTGTTTTTTCATTGGACAGAGCAGCGGTTGAAATTAAGATTTATCTCCAATAAAAGGACGGCGGTTGTAAAGAAGCAATAAAAATGGAATTGATTAAGTTACACGGAAGAAAATAGAAAGATTCAGGGAATCCTATCAGTGGATCGGCCAATTTTTATTTGAACGACTGACGAGAGAAGAAGAAATCAGGAAATTATGACGGATTTTTATCGAGATAAAAAATGGAAACTTAAATTACTCTGTTTCGGATGTATTTTTTGTTTGGTTTACAATAAATTATCATTATTATTATTATTTTTTTTTTTTGGTCTAAACAGTCCTCCAATTCGACTGGGTGGTATTTATAGAGTGGGGTTCCGGATTCCATCCTGCTTCCTAACGAGTCCATCACTTTTCTTATTATTATTATTATTAATATTTTTTTTATTTTTTTTTTTTTTTGCTCTATTACAGTCCTCCAAATCGACTGGGTGGTATTTATAGTTTGGGGTTCCGGGTTGCATCCTGCCTCCTTAGGAGTCCATCACTTTTCTTACTATGTGCGCCGTTTCTTGGATCACACTTTTGCATGAGTCCTGGAGCTACTTCAGCGTCTAGTTTTTCTTGATTCCTTTTCAGGGATCTTGGGATCGTGCCTAGTGTTCCTATGATTATTGGTACAATCCTCCTTATTTCTATTTTCAAGTCTTGATACTTATCCATTTTTTCCTCTCTTTCTCTTCAACGCTGGTGTCCCATGGTATTGCGACGTCAATGAGTCATACTTTCTTCTTGATTTTGTCAATCAACGTCACGTCTGGTCTATTTCCACGTATCACCCTATCTGTTCTGATACCATAGTCCCAAAGGATCTTTGCCTGATCGTTTTCTATCACTCCTTCAGGTTGGTGCTCATACCACTTATTACTGATGTTTCTTGCACAGGCTACAGTGGAGGGCTTTTGCCACTGAATCATGCCTCTTTTTGTACTGGTTCTGTGCAAGTGCCGGGCATTCGCTTGCTATGTGGTTTATGGTTTCATTTTTCGTATTGCACTTCCTACATTTGGGAGAGATGTTATTTCCGTCTATCGTTCTTTGAACATATCTGGTTCTTAGGGCCTGATCTTGTGCCGCTGTTATCATTCCTTCAGTTTTTTTCTTGAGCTCTCCCCTCAGTAGCCATTGCCATGTGTCATCGCTGGCTAGTTCTTTAGTCTGTCTCGTGTATTGTCCGTGCATTGGTTTGTTGTGCCAGTCCTCTGTTCTGTTTGTCATTCTCCTGTCTCTGTATATTTCTGGGTCTTCATCTATTTTTATCAGTCCTTCTTCCCATGCACTCTTGAGCCACTCGTCTTCACTGGTTTTCAGATATTGCCCCAGTGCTCTATTCTCGATGTTGACGCAGTCCTCTATACTTAACAGTCCTCCTTCTTTTCGTGTTATGTATAGTCTGTCCGTATTTGCTCTTGGGTGTAGTGCTTTGTATATTGTCATATGTTTCCTAGTTTTCTGGTCTATGCTGCGGAGTTCTGCCTTCGTCCATTCCACTATTCCTGCGCTGTATCTGATTACTGGCACTGCTTATGTGTTTATGGCTTTTATCATATTTCCGGCTTTGAGTTTTGACCTGAGTATCGCCCTGAGTCTCTGCATATATTCTTTCCTGATCGTGTCATTCATCTCTTGGTGTTTTATATCCCCTCCTTCCTATTCCCAGGTATTTGTATCCCGTCTCATCTATGTGTTTGATGTCGCTCCCATCTGGTAGCTTTATCCCTTCAATCCATGTTACTTTGCCCTTTTGTATATTGACTAAGGCACATTTTTCTGTTCCAAACACCATCCTGATGTCCACAGATACAATCCTTACAGTCTGGATTAGGGTATCTATTTCCTTGATGCTCTTACCATATAGGTTGATGTCGTCCATGAACATCAGATGGTTAATTCTGTTGGCTCTTTTCTTGAGTTGGTACCCAGCATCCATCTTCTGCAGTACTTATTATAATTTTTTTTGCTTTATCACAGTCCTCCAATTCGACTGGGTGGTATTTATAGTGTGGAGTTCCAGGTTGCATCCTGCCTCCTTAGGAGTCCATCACTTTTCTTACTATGTGTGCCGTTTCTAGGATCACACTCTTCTGCATGAGTCCTGGAGCTACTTCAGCGTCTAGCTTTTCTAGTTTCCTTTTCAGGGATCTTGGGATCGTGCCTAGTGCTCCTATGATTATGGGTACAATTTCCACTGGCACATCCCATATCCTTCTTTTTTCTATTTTCAGATCTTGATACTTATCCATTTTTTCCCTCTCTTTCTCTTCAATTCTGGTGTCCCATGGTATTGCGACATCAATGAGTGATTCTTTCTTCTTGACTTTGTCAATCAACGTCACGTATGGTCTATTTGCACGTATCACCCTATCTGTTCTGATACCATAGTCCCAGAGGATCTTTGCCTGATCTTTTTCTATCACTCCCTCAGGTTGGTGCTCGTACCACTTATTACTGCAAGGTAGCTGATGTTTTTTGCACAGGCTCCAGTGGAGGGC
>NC_087211.1:4067466-4097466 GCF_015104395.2 Macrobrachium nipponense | reverse complement strand
ACATTTAAAACCGTTCATCTTTACTACATTTGCATCAAAATTTGATTATAAAATACGAGGCACTTCAAGCAGACAATTAGAGGTAAAAATTGAAGAGAGAAATCGAATATTACACCTTATTCTTAAAGATTATTCTTAAATATATATTTTAGCATTTAGTTATTAACGCAGTTAAAATCGTTAATCTTTACTACAGTTGTATCGGAATATTAAAAAACGAGGTCCTTCAAGCAGGCTATTCCAGAAAAAGATTGAACTTGGGCAGACAGAAGGTGGCGCTGCAAATACATTCATGGAAATGTCTAATGAAACCGACTGATGATGTTCAGTATTTTCGGAGACTGACAACTTCCATTTTGGTTTCATTTCGAGGGAGTTAATCGAGTTTCATACATCCACGCTCCTCAGGTATATATATAGATATCGCTACGTGTTATTCGGGATGCGTGCAATGAAGGATACTATATATATATATATATAATATATATATATATATATATATTATATATATATATATATATATATATATATAATACATAATTATTCATTCTTTATGCAGACAGTATAGTCCTTTAATAGGAAATCATATTCATTAAATGCCTTCCAAAATTTAGAAAGGAATTTGATACATAAAATCATTTCCATATCGGCCTATTATATCCTACAAGAAAGCAACGATTTCTGAAGTGGATTATTATAACACGAACGAAGGAAAGGACCGTCTCGATGAGACTGCTGTGAAGACAGCGGAATTTGATACGGAAACGACAATTTGGGAAAGTGGAAACCACCCATCTCTAGGGGCGCCCACTTCGGCCCATCTCTTCCGCCCGCGTCTTCATTTGGCAGAAGTCCACAGATGCTTCTTCAGAGAGCCATTCAGGAAATTGGAAAGTGCTTTAGCAAGCCAACAGAGAGGGGCCGACGGAGATATGCTAAGCATCCCTTTGTCGGCCCGAGTTCCGGTTGATCTCAAAGCCCAGAGAGGACTATTAAATGGTCCCTTTGATTTCCATTATTGACCTTCAGTCAGGTGCAAAAGGGATTAATTAAGCAAGGGAATATGGTTTACCCATTTATTGAAATACCAGGGAGCTCTGCTATTCTTGACTGTGCGTAAGCATTTTCGATCAGAAAAAAAATCATCAAACTCATTTATGAACCTGTTTCATTCATTAATTTAAATATTATAAGGGGTCCACAATAATGAAAATGTTAAAAGTTCGTGTATAGTTTAAAAACACTTAATAAAAGCCCTCGAACCCTTCCCTGGGTTCATCTTCAGGCCAAATTTGGACTGAAGATGAACCCAGGGAAGGGTTCGAAAGCTTTTATATTTTATGCATAAACTTTTAACAGTTTTATTATTGTGGACCCCTTAGAACATTGTATATACACTCTCGCGATAGAGAGTTTTTTTATCAAATAATTTAAATGTCACGGCTCTTCTCAGTTATGGACACTATTCTTCACTGCATAAGCACGCCTGACATTTTCAATAAAAGGAACTATAAACATCATCAAATTAACGAGATTACTTCTTATCTGATGCCTTGGGTTATCACGGGGCAATAACGTCCACGGTAAAAAGACTAACTCATTATTTCGTATGAACACCATAACATTCTTCTTTGGAAGGTTGAATTTCAAGTCAATGGATCATGTGGGCTTGTTCCATATGAGCAGGGTTCATCTTCTGAATAATAATAATAATAATAATAATAATAATAATAATAATAATAATAATAATAATAATAATAATAGGAGAGGGATCTTCCAGGGAGACTCACTGTCCCCACTACTCTTCGTAGTAGCCATGATTCCCATGACAAAAGTACTACACAAGATGGATGCCGGGTACCAACTCAAGAAAAGAGGCAACAGAATCAACCATCTGATGTTCATGGACGACATCAAGCTGTATGGTAAGAGCATCAAGGAAATAGATACCCTAATCCAGACTGTAAAGATTGTATCTGGGGACATCAGGATGGAGTTTGGGATAGAAAAATGCGCCTTAGTCAACATACAAAAAGGCAAAGTAACGAGAACTGAAGGGATACACCTACCAGATGGGAGCAACATCAAACACATAGATGAGACCGGATACAAATACCTGGGAATAATGGAAGGAGGGGATATAAAACACCAAGAGATGAAGGACACGAAAAGAATACATGCAGAGACTCAAGGCGAAACTCAAGTCAAAACTCAACGGCGGAAATATGATAAAAGCCATAAACACATGGGCAGTGCCAGTAATTAGATACAGCGCAGGAATAGTGGAATGGACGAAGGCAGAACTCCGCAGCATAGATCAGAAAACCAGGAAACATATGACAATACACAAAGCACTACACCCAAGAGCAAATACGGACAGACTATACATAACACGAAAGGAAGGAGGGAGAGGACTACTAAGTATAGAGGACTGCGTCAACATCGAAAACAGAGCACTGGGGCAATATCTGAAAACCAGTGAAGACGAGTGGCTAAAGAGTGCATGGGAAGAAGGACTACTAAAAGTAGACGAAGACCCAGAAATATAAAGAGACAGGAGAAAGACAGACAGAACAGAGGACTGGCACAACAAACCAATGCACGGACAATACATGAGACAGACTACAGAACTAGCCAGCGATGACAATTGGCGATGGCTACAGAGGGGAGAGCTAAAGAAGGAAACTGAAGGAATGATAACAGCGGCACAAAGATCAGGCCCTAAGAACCAGATATGTTCAAAGAACGATAGACGGAAATAACATCTCTCCCATATGTAGGAAGAGCAATATGAAAAATGAAACCATAAACCACATAGGAAGTGAATGCCCGGCACTTGCACAGAACCAGTACAAAAAGAGGCATGATTCAGTGGCAAAAGCCCTCCACTGGAGCCTGTGCAAAAAACATCAGCTACCTTGCAGTAATAAGTGGTACGAGCACCAACCTGAAGGAGTGATAGAAAACGATCAGGCAAAGATCCTTTGGGACTATGGTATCAGAACAGATAGGGTGATACGTGCAAACAGACCAGACGTGACGTTGATTGACAAAGTCAAGAAGAAAGTATGACTCATTGATGTCGCAATACCATGGGACACCAGAGTTGAAGAGAAAGAGAGGGAAAAAATGGATAAGTATCAAGATCTGAAAATAGAAATAAGAAGGATATGGGATATGACAGTGGAAATCGTACCCATAATCATAGGAGCACTAGGCAACGATCCATGATCCCTGAAAAGAATCTAGAAAAAACTAGAGGCTGAAGTAGCTCCAGGACTCATGCAGAAGAGTGTGATCCTAGAAACGGCACACATAGTAAGAAAAGTGATGGACTCCTAAGGAGGCAGGATGCAACCTGGAACCCCACACTATAAATACCACCCAGTCGAATTGGAGGACTGTGATAGAACAAAAAAAAAAAAAAAAAAAAAAATAAATAAAAAAAAATAAAAATAATAAAAAAAAAAAATAATAATAATAATAATAATAATAATAATAATAATAATAATAATAATAATAATAATAATAATAATAATAATAATAATAACAATACCATGGGACACCAGAGTAGAATAGAAAGAGAGAGAAAAGAATGATAAGTATCAAGACATGAAAATAGAACTAAAAAGGATATGGGATATGCAAGTGAAAATTGTACCCATAATCATAGAAATACTAGACACGATCTCAAGTAGATCCAGGACTCATATAGAAGAGTGTTCTCCTGGTAACAGCGCACACAGTAAGAAAAGTGATGGACTCCTAAGGAGGCAGGATGCAACCCGGAACCCCCCCCCAACTATAAACACCACCCAGTCGAAAAGGATGACTGTGATAGACCAAGAAATAAAAATAATAATAATAATGCAGCCTGCACTTGAATATTTTGGAGCCATCCTATAGCTAACAATAATTCCACACAATTCGTGACCTAAATTAAGCTGTATTTTAAACGTAACATTCAATATAAAAGAAATGTCCAATACCGCATCACGTCATCAAAAATAGAAGCATAGATGAGGTGTCATATGAATAAACATTAACTCACAGCCAAATCCGTATCAGTTATTTAAAATAATACGAACGATTCGGATATAAAAACTCGAAGATTAAAGTAAAATATAAAAAAGAGACTAAGTTGAGGTTTTACAGTAATAAGCAACAGCTAAAGGCCAAATACGTATACCTATGTACAGGGAAAATACAGACGAATTGTAAATTACCTTGAACAAGCAAAAAAGAAAGAAAGAAAAATAAAAACTGGTCAACTGAAACACTCAACCGGGTCTCCGATCCTCAAGTTTATCTGGCCGGATACCGAAGTTGGTGGCCGGAATGAATAACAGCGGGCGTTCAAATCGGCTCCCTGCGTCGGGCGATAAGCGGATACTTCGGATGTGGTGAACGACTTCTCTCCCTCCCTCCCTCCATCTCTCCCTCACTCACTCACGACGGAAAGTGGAGCCGTTTCATTCGAAGTAGCTTCTCTTTAGCGGCTCTTTTCGCTCTGTCCTTACCTCTGGGGTCAGGTGTATACATGTGTGAGGTGTGTGGTGTGAATACACATACACGTATGTACACACGCACATTAGATTGTTTGTTAAGTGTAAGGGGCAGGAGATTCCATTCCCAAAGGCTCGCTGTGAGTTAGGAAGCGCCCTTTTTATATATACATACCCTCATACACACACACACACACACACACACACACATATATATATATAATATATATATATATATATATATATATATATAATATATATAATATATATATATATATATATATATATATAAGTATATAATGTATATATATTGCGAGTATATTTGTATATGCATTAAGTAAGTGCGCTCATAAATAATGACCATGAATATGAACATAATCCTTACATGTGTCTGTCTCGTGAGTAGGTACACACACACACACACTTACACAAATTCCTGATATAAATAATCCAGTTCCAAGGCCACTATTACCTTCGTTAACAAACGGGGGATCCCGAGAGCAACGTAAAGCGACGTAAAAAGAAACATTTAATTTCGCAGAACATTATTGTATTTCATTCGCGGCGACGTTTCTGGCGTCAATTTGTCTCCGCTTCTGATTCATGGGTCCATTTTTCTCGTCCGAATTATCCGGCCGAGGTCATTCTCGCTCCTTTGACACAAAACTTTCAAGTTGCGTCGTGAATTAGGCTGAATATTTATGATTATGATTTGAATACTTCATTTCTTCATAGTTCCTCACTCCTTTGTTACCCTCTATTAAATGCTATCTATTTAACTAAGCTAAATCCATATGGATATGTTGTGCATTCTTATTTTCTTCATCATGAATAATTCCCTTGTCGCCTTCTTTTAAATACTACCTCATTAACGATGCTCTTTACTTGTGAATATGATGTGCATACGTAATTTATTTATAATGAATAACTCCTTCGTCCTCCACTTTGAAAGCTCCTACTCATTAAGCTGAATATTTATGAATATGATGTGAATACTTAATTGCTTGATAACGAATAACTCCCCTGTTAACTACTTTGAAACCTCTTATTCATAAAGCTGAATATTTATGAATATGAATTACATACTTCATTTCTTCACAGTGAATAACTCCAGGAAAGGTTTCTGTGAACAATGAGGTTTATCTCATAAAAAGGCGAAAGATGATGCGGAAAGAAGGTCGAATCTCAGCAATAGAAGAAACCGATATGAAATATAGTGGACTCTTCATACTGATGCAACCAGAATATAGAAGTATTAGAAGTTTTCCTCTAGGAATCCCAAGAAGTAATCTTAGAGGAGCGGGAAGGAATCGCCCTCCTACAGCACGGTTCCGATACAAAACAGAGAGAGAGAGAGAGAGAGAGAGAGAGAGAGAGAGGAGAGAGAGAGGCTATCCAGTGGTGAAATCGAGAACTAGAGAAGAGATCAAAATTCGTCTTCTTATTTCATAAGAAAGAAACTGACTAATACGGAATTTCTGCTCCTTTACGGGAAAGTAACCAGATGATGAACTATGATCCACTCAATAAAAAATAATAATGATAATAAAAATTCAATTTACGTTATATGAGGAAGAGAGAGAGTTTCAAATTTCTTGGCAATATTGCCTTGAAAGTATAAGAGTGAGGCTTCTACGTAATGTGGTGAGTTAAGTAGCACTTATGTTCAAAATGAAAGGCAGCTTTAAGGAATTTGAATTTCAAAAGGAAAATAGTCAAGAAAGAAAACTTAGAAGTAAATGGAATTACAAAGTATAAGTGCGAGACGAATACTATATATATATATAAATAATATATATATATATATATATATATATATATATATATATATATATATATATATATATATATATATATATATATATATATATATATATAATTTGCGTATAAATATACGTATAAAAACTCACGTTACCAGGAGTCTAGTTTCCGCGTAATACTTCGGGATGAAGCTGCGAGGCCCCTACCCTTTTCACTGCTCAGTCTCTGAAACGAGTCTCAAATCGTTTCTACTTCGTCCGGGACTCGTCTCATCTCCTGTTTCAACCCCAAAAGAAAATGCAGACTTAAATCTCACGTCCATTTAAAATAATCAATTCAAAAAATTAATCTTTGTATAAATTCAACTTTTAATATAAGTATATTTTATAACATCATCCTACATCGATTTAAAGTAACCCGATAAAATAAAATTTGTATTTATATATATTGCGTTTCAATAACAAAAGAAAATATTATCACTTCATCCCAAAACACGGTTTTATAAAATACAATCTTGAAATTAAACTCTAAAAGGAGACAACTGCTTAGAGTGCTCCACCCCCCGCCTCCACCCCCATACCCAGGGAAGTGTAAATACAATTCAACAGTTATTTACTGGAGCATAATGGTTGTGCCACCCGACAGCTGCACTCTGCAAAACACTTGACATTTTCAATATATATATATATATATATATATATATATATATATATATATATATATATATATATATATATATATATATGTGTGTGTGTGTGTGTGTATATTATATATATATATATATATATATATATATATATATATATATATATATATAAAATATATAAAACGGGATTAAATAAACGCTTTTCATCGTGCTCAGCTAATGCCCTCGACAGCCAGTGGAACGAGAGTTACAAGCTGCCTGGTGAGAAAGAGAAAGTATCTTTTAATATCCCTGAGGAGGTTGAAAAAGCATCCATCCATTCTTAGAGTAACTGAATCTGCAACATTCCAGAAAAATGAAAATAAAAGGGCAAAGCGCTTCTCCTCACCTTTCCTCAGTGAATCTCTCTCTCTCTCTCTCTCTCTCTCTCTCTCTCTCTTCTCTCTTCACTGATGATTAATATCCTCGCGGACAAAGAAGGAGAGTTTGCACTTTGTTTTTCACCCTGGTAACCCTGGCGAGTATTGGGCCAAGTTCTGGAGTGGATTGCGAGGATTTCCCCCAACGCCCCCCCCCGCCCCCCCCCTCCCACACCCCCACCCCAAAATGGTTCAACAGGAGAGGCTTCCAATATTCATAATTTTTAGCAGAATGGATCGACCTTTTCAAAAAAAGGCGTATTTGTGCTTGGTATCGCCTCTCGATTAACTGACTTAGAACCCGGGAAAGGTTGCTGCGATAGTTTTCTTCTTTTTAAAAAACATTCAGATATATTTGATAATTTTTGTTCTTGAGCAGAATCTTGTTACGAGATGTTATATAAATAGTTTTCAGTGTGTTCAACTGGTATTAAGCCACACACACACACACACACACACTATGATTTTTAAATATTTGAAATTCAACCTTTAAGTACATGACTAAAAATGAACTATAAAATAGATTTCTACTACTGCATATTACACGATGAAAAAGAAAGGGCATTTAAATAATGTAAATTAAACTCGATTTTTAATTACTGTTCAATTCAAAATATGCAACGCAAGATTTTCTGAATATCCTTACACCAAACCGACGCTAACTAGGAAAAAGTTAATGTATACTAAAATCAGAGTTTTCCCATTTCCTGTTATTTTGGTTTAATTTCGAATAAATCCAATAAAGTCCTGAATAGTTTTCAACGCCACCAGAACCATCGTCAGTTGGTGATCAACACAAAACTTTTCCAAAATACGGGAATCCAATTAGAATGTAATTACCATTGGCCGGAGGCAATTTTGCCTTGCTTAGTCTTCTGAATACATTTGCAGAGTTCCCCTGGAAAAGTATTTCCAAGAGGATGACCTCAAACCCCACTATTTTTACAACAATAATTTTAATTATTATTCATTTTTATTATACATAAAAACAGATGGTAACCATTCAATAGATAAAATAGAGAGCATGTTATGACACATCTTTCAATTGAAAGGTTATTATTATTATTATTATTATTATTATTATTATTATTATTATTATTATTATTATTATTATTATTATTATTATTATTATTACTATTATTATTATTATTATTATTATTATTATTATTATTTATTATTATTATTATTGTTCTAAAGGGTCCACAATAATACAAAGTGTAAAAAGTCTGTGTATAATTTTGAAGACTTTACAGAAAGCTTTCGAACCCTTCCCTGGGTTCATCTTCAGTCCAAATCTCTCGATTTAAAATGAATGTAAACGTGGACAATTTTAGTAGGGAAAAACTCTCTATAATACAAAGTGTAAAAAGTCTGTGTATAATTTTGAAGACTTTACAGAAAGCTTTCGAGCCCTTCCCTGAAGATGAACCCAGGGAAGGGTTTCGAAAGCTTTCTGTAAAGTCTTCAAAATTATACACAGACTTTTTACACTTTGTATTATTGTGGACCCTTTAGAACATTATATATACTCTCGTGATAAAGAGTTTTTCCCTAATTATTATTATTATTATTATTATTATTATTATTATTATTATTATTATTATTATTATTATTATTATTATTATTATTATTATTATTATTATTATTATTCAGAAGAGGAACCCTATCCAAATGGAACAAGCTAACAGAGGCCACTGACTTGAAATTCAAACTTCCAAAGAATATGGTATTCTCAAGAAAGAATCAACAGGAGGTGATAGAAAATACAGAAAGAAAGAGATCTCGTATTTGCTGGAAAAAATATATCAACAACTTAATAAATAATAATAAAAAAAAAACATGTAAGTAAAATGTTCAAATCCAAGAACTGCATTTGGGTAGTAATACATTGCATCGTCGCTTGAACTTCTGAAGTAAACATGTTGTGTGTAAAAAGACACAATACACAAGACTGGGAGTATTAAACTGAAGTTTGATAAACCAAAGAGGATAGCGAAAGGTAGAGAGAGAAAATGATTAATTAATCATTGTCATAAAAAATAGTAGCTGAAAAGACATAATAAACAAGGCTGGGAGTATATTCAACCGAAGCACGAAGCCTGATGAAGCGAAAATGACAGAAAATCGATGGAAGAGGAAAAGACGAAGCTTTTCATATCATCTCCCGTAGATTTCATGTCGTTTTAAATTCCAAGTTCATTGTATGCAACCACATGGAAATGGGAGGGAATCTCTCTCTCTCTCTCTCTCTCTCTCTCTCTCTCTCTCTCTCTCTCTCTCTCTCTCCATCGTGAAATTATACTGTCATGGATGAGGGAACCCTAATGTTCTGTTATTGTAATTTCCTTCATAAAATGTATCATTAAGTGCAGGATGATACAAGGCATATTTTGCTTACTCAAAAACAAGTGCACCAAATTACACCCACACATTCATACACACCCATACGATATATATATATATATATATATATATATATATATATATATATATATATATATATATATATATATATATATATATATATATATACTATCTATATATATATATATAGATCGATATATATTTATATATCTATATATCTATATATCGATATATTATATATATACGATATATATATATATATATATATATATATATATATATATATATATATATATATATATATATATATATATATATATACCTATATAATGCACACATACATGCATACATATGCAAACGCACTTCCGTCCCCTACATGCAAGGCCCACTAAAGTCTGTCGAACCCTCTGAGGCCTTATCATGGACGTTGGTCCTCAACTTCCTTGAGTGTCCCTTGATGTCTTCACTCCAGCACTAGGGACACCTGTGGTTACGTCGATATCAATGTCTATTCTAAAATAAATAAAAAATGAGCCAAAGTTTCTTCGGTGCAATCGAGTTTCCTGTACAACGTATAATACTGTATGAAACTCTTGGCCACAGCCCATGAAACTCTTACTAGCAGCCCATGACTTTCAGCCAGGGCCCGGTGGTGGCTTGTGTTGTAGGCACCCATTACGGTGCTAGATGCCCGATCATGGCTAAATTTAACCTTATATAAAATGAAAGCTACTGAGGCTAGAGGTCTGCAATTTTGTAAGTTTGATGATTAGAGGGTGGATGATGAACATACCAATTTGCAGCCCTTTAGCCTTAGTAGTTTTTCAGATCTGAGGGCGGACAGAAAAAGTGCAGACAGAAAAAAGTACGGACACAAAAATTCTGGACAGAAAAAAGCGCGGAGAGTAAAACGGCCGACAAAAAAAGTGCGGACGGACAGACAAAGCCATCTCAATTGCTTCCTTTTACAGAAAACTGAAACTGATTGTTCTAGCGAAGTCTCGACGACACAAACATTCAGAAAAGCAAACTTCTATATTTCCCTCAGACCGGACAACACCACCTTCTCATTACGTAAACAAAGCGATAGAGAATAATTCCCTCATCACATTCTCCTCTGCGAAACAACAGACTAATCCTATATTTATCGCCATTAATGGCTGCTGCCGGGACCTCCGGTCTCTGGGAAGGAAGCTGTTCCTGTTCCTGGCAGGCAGGAAACTGACCCGAGATCCATTATTCATTGCAGAATAAATAACAGATCCCATCGAGAGAAGAGGCCGCCATTTCCCGCCTTTAAAAGTTCAGCATCCCGGCAACTCTGCTCGCGACATTGGCTCCCAGAAGCCATCGGTTCTTTGGGGAAATGTTTATTCTGTTGAGGAATGCGTGCGCTGGAAAGGGTGGATTGTCACTAGACTAAGAAGGGAAACATGGGTGTGTGTATATATATATTATGAAAGGGCTGTTGCCTTATATAATAAGGCGCCCTATGAGGTTATGTTAGACTTGCGATAATCTTACGCTAAGTCGGTTGGTTATGAACTTCCATACTCATTGGAGTGTCTTGGGGTTTGATGATAACTTTCGAAGTCGGTATCTTCTTTGGTTATGACGACGGAGATATTTCAACTCATGATGATATCTTCTTTCTGATGTGAGGTTTCTAGTAGAAAACACGAAGTATAAAAATAGTTCTATTCTCTGGGATTACATGATGAATATCAGATAGGATTGTACAGGTCTGCCAATGATGATGGCTAGTTCAAATCTACATGATGAAGCTTAGATAAAGATGTACAGGTCTTCTAATGACGATGGCTTGATTGCTTCTGCCAATGATGATGGCTAATTCAACTCTGACTACCATCTCGTTTACAAATCATAAAGGAAGCAGACAGTAGCTCGATCATATGAACATACATACAGATGAGACACATTACAAATCACGTAGGCAGTTTGAATTATAGGTCGCGGTAGTTGTCTCAAGCAGGAAGCTTGGAGTAATGTTTTCAAAACAAATAAAGGACCACAGGTGACGGCACGTCATCTTAGCATACTTCATCGTCTCTGGTCTGATCACATTCCTGCAAGCAATCTGGTTTACATTAATCATAGTTTTAGTTTTTTATATATATGGAATAACATTCCATATTTTAATTATGTAACACTCGGTCAGCTACAAAACCAACCACTGAATATTACTCAAGCTTGACTTGCATTTGACTTATAGGAGTGTGATACAGACACTATGTGAATATATATAGATGTGTAGAAAATACTTATAAGTAAAAAAAAATTCATGGTGTACACAAATATAGATTCAAGTAATAAGATATAAGACATATGCATATGATGATATTCGTAAATAATAATGATCACGTGTTATATACTGATACAGTTTTTCACTCATTAAGATAGATATGCTACAGAAAATACTAATGTACTCTGATAATTGCATAGGATAAAGATTAACATGATAAAAATCATATTTTAACCGATAAAAATTCATATATGAATTGATAAAAATTATTAATGTTTATGCTAATTCATTGACCCATATATAACTCCAGTTATTGGTAAGATAAAAGGTAACAGATTGATTGTAGGCTACCTGATTTATTTATACATATGTATATGGATTCATATAATTATGATCAATATATGTGCACTCAATACAACTGATTCACATGAACGACTAATCTAAGTGATTAATCTAGGTGCACTTTAAATAGATTCCTAGTGCGTACATGCACAGATATATTTCGAATCTGTTTTTTATGATCATTTATATATAGGATACATGACCGAGGTGATACCCACTGCACATTCTAGCGTTTCGAACAACTTTTCGCCCATTACACAGTTCCAGACAACCACCAATAGCCAAATGAAATGGCCAATTCCAAATGGTTAAAAACAAAGGGAATTGTCTGGGCAGGGTCCGACGTTCTATTTTGCGCCCATACATTGTTCTCTGCATCCTAGGCCCCACGAATATGTTCGCGATGAATAAAATCATCCCCAGCACGAGTCCTGCGCCAGCAACATAGAGTTGAATATCCTCTTCGGTCGTAATTGTCGGAAGTATGTCCCATTTGTAGTCAATTCCGCCAGAGCATTCCACATTAAAAACGAGATTAACGACGGGATACGGGTGTCGGTCCTAGAAGTCCGCAAAATAAGCTTGTTCACTTATGATGGTGCTTATTCCCTTCACATTGTAGGCGGTTGTTACCTTCACTGTAGTCGTCCGCAGCGACGAACGATTTTTTGAAGTTGTAGACGATCTGTTCGGGCGTGCGATGTGAAACTCTCGTACTGCAGGATACTGTAACCAGGTTCCATTAATCAGCCTGTAAGTGAAATTATACTTGTCACAAGGGCAAAGTAAATGCAGACAACATCCAACTAAGGGAGGGAGAAAGCCATTAAGAACCAGACTTAACCCACATGAATTCGCTGATATTTTATGGAATTCAAAAGAGTCGGCTGTACAAACTTTTTTATCCATGGCATTATAACAATGAGTGAACCTATCCAGGTCTATGATGACTGCAAAAATATCCATAATTATAAAAAATAAACAGATATCAATACGAATCCCAAAGAAAATTCGATATTACTGGTAGTAAGTTACTAGGCAAAGAAGTGTGAAACGGAGCTATTTGTAAGATTGCCAGGCAACATAAGAGTCAAAGAGAATATTAATCATGATTCTGTATTTCTCTATGCTTACTGGAATTAAGCTGTGATAAAATCCGATCCCCTGTGCCCCTAACAAAAGTTTCATATTCAATTTTCTTGCTCGCATCCTCTGAGGTTAATTTTTAAAACTTTATTAATAGGCAGGAGATGCAACGAAAGAACCCACTTTGTAATTATTTCTATATAAACTGGGTTTTTCAAGAAAATGTGACATTTTCCCATGAATGTGATTTACTTGAATTGTAATAGGCTAATGTTGCAAGTAAATTTTTCATATCCATGACCTGATACTTCTAAATGTCTGTTTACCAATATCATAAACTGATTTATTGACTCTAATTGTCTATGAGGTTCAGAAAAAAATTGATTCATTTTGATGTTATAAAAATTCTGTTTGCTTATTTTGTTCATTAATTTTAAAACGTTGCAATTCCTTAACTAAAGCTGCATTGCACACACGGATAGACACTTGTACCTAACGACCTGCGTTGCCCATGAGAAGTTCGTGCTAAGCATTCCTCTCTCCAGCCAACCTGCTTTGCAAGCGGTTTATTGAGGTTAAAAGGAACAATAATGATTCGGCAAACGCGCGAGGCACCTTCAGGACTGATGACGTCGTCACCTGGCAGGAGATTTCTCTCAGCCAGCTTTTAAGAGTTACGTTACTTGCTGTAATAAATACGACTTTAGTATAAATTGGATATTTTTTGTTTTAATACCCCACCCACACGAGAAGAATGTCTGAAAAAAAACAGTACCATAATTGAACAATATATTAGTTTCATGTTGGAAATCTGCATGATTGTAAAATAAATGTAATTATGTTAAATTAGATATTCCTTATTCAAACTAATGAAAAGGGTTTCCATACAAATTCTATATATATTATTTGCCCTGTAAGATCCATATAAGATTATTTGCATAGATATACATTTTCACTTCTAGACTTCCTGACTTTAAAATCTCTTTCATTTATTTATTTATTTATTTATTTATTTATTTGTTTATTTTTATTATTTTTTTTTCTTTTATATATTTGATAAATTAATGGTTTGTTTGAATATGTGGAAAAGTGTTCTAGCGGCGTACCGTATAAGGCTACTTGCGGTATCAATTTTATAGATACAAGATATGAATGATAAAGGTATTGAAAACCGCGAGAACCGCTATAATCCATTTCGGATCCAATATCACGAGTGTAACTCGTAAGACATGACACTTTCGAAATTTATCCGTTCTACCAAACCGATTGACTCTTAATGGAAAGGAATTCACACAACGAGTTAAGGAGATTATTATTGATTTACACCACCCGAGTCAGAGATTATCATGTGTTGAATTCCATGTTTACTGATTTAGCACTCATAAATATTCCTAGCGCACTCAATTGCGGTGTTTCTTTTTTAGTGCTATTAATTCTATATAACGTGTCAAGGCAACTATTAACACTAAGAGGTGTTTATTTCCTCTGTCAGACTCGTAACTGTTAATAATTCTACGTGTATTCTTTCAAGGATTGATTTGGTACGGGATAGGCCCTAAACTGACAGGTGTCTCGTGTGTACCTTGTTTTCATGACACGTGTTACAATTAGTTATGTGCTTTTATATCTGTAAGCATTGTAGGCCAGTAAAACAGTGATTTGGCTTTCTGTGACATAATAGAGAACCCTGGATGATGGAATGCAACTGGAATGCAACCAGTTTAGGACGATTGGTATAAAGAGATTATTACTACTACCTGGTCGTTAGTCACCTGCTGTGTTCTTCGGGTTTTCATCGTCACGGACCTACATATAATATTACATTTGATTACATAATTCTGATACACATACCTTAAATATACTTTTGCTTTAGGGTTTCCGTTCGAAGTGTTTATTGTTTTGCTTAGCTGCTGACCCTGTTTCAGTTCGAAGTGTTTATTGTTTTGCTTAGCTGCTGACCTTGTTTCCGTTCGAAGTGTTTATTATTTTGCTTAGCTGCTGGCCCTTGTTTTGTTCAGCTTGTAACAGTTCAGGTATTCAATGTTCACGATATCTTGGGTTAATGAATTTTTTGTTTAGATACGGTTTTAACAATAGGCACGGATGTTTCTATATTTTTTAGTCCAATTAATGGTTCTTTGCAGTATGGTGCGGGATTGCGGGATAATGCGTCAGCTATGATATTTGCTTTCCCAGGTAGATATCGTATCTTGGCTTCAAAGACCTGAATGATCATATGCCTCCGAGTTCTTTTGGGACTGTTGGAGATCTGTTTCTTGGCAGGGCAAGAAAGAACACAGAATTCGTTGTTTCATATATTATGTAAACTTAACTGTATGGCAGCTTAACAGAAACTAAATATACATTGTAGATTTCAGTAAAAGGTAAACAGTAATAATTACAGTACTCAACAGTTTGAGTAAAAGTTAAAATTATAATAAATATATTGTTACGCATAAATACAGTATGTAGTTATAACACTAATTACACCAAAGTGTAGTTAGCAATCTCACACCTCCCCCCAAGATGGCAGGTGCAATACAAGGATACCTGGCATCTTAAGGTCCTTATTTAGTATATGATTTCGAGTCCCATCTTATTTCTAAACGATCTGGTGCCCGTGTCTGACGTCCACAATGTCGTACTGGTAAGGCAACTGATAACTGAGTATCAGGCTTAGGTGATGTTGCAGGTGATCTACAATCTCCATATCCTGAAGCTTCGCCACCCAACACCAAGATAGGCGGAGAAATAATGTCTCCTGGCAAAAAGGGGTGATGAGGTAGTAGGAACCTCCGATTTCTCCAATAGATGCGCCCACTCCCAGTCTTCACGAGGTAATCCCTCCTCGTGCCAATTCCGACCACAACTCCTGGTTTATCCCATCGTTTTGTCTTAGGGTCCTGCAGATCTACGTACTTACCAAGGTTCAGCTTAGAGAGTGGTCTAGCAGTGGCATCATACCGTTCCTTTGCCTGCTGCCGAAGGTACTTAGCCGTTATGTCACATTCATCAGCTGTACGTTGCCATTCCTTTGCAAATAAACGATGATGAGCCGGAATCCTGGAACGCAAAGGATGTCCAAACAAGATTTGCGCTGGAGATCTACCGTCTGCCCGTGGGGTATTCCTGAGCTCAAGAAGCCCTCGTGCGAACTCATCCTCATCCAGCTTGCCATTTCCTGTGGTCGTCAAAATCAACTACTTGATAATCTTAACGGTAGCTTCGGCATGACCATTTGCTTTTGGATTATAGGGCGATGTCACGCGGTGTTCCACCCCCCATCGAGCAAGAAAACACAGCAATGTTGATGAAGCGAACTGCGGTCCCCCATCCGTTTTCAGTACTACAGGCACACCTGTGTCTGAAAATATTGGCTTCAGCAAACTAACTAGTTGAGCTGCATAAGTTGATCCATTGCACAAAGATACATACAGCCAACCTGATAGGCGATCAACGTACACAAGAAATGTCTTGCCAGAGAAATGAAAATAATCAGCAGACACGGACTCAAATACTCGATTTGGCAAGTCTTCCTGCATCAAAGGCTCATTCTGCTGATCTGGTAACAGCTCTCGGCAACGAGAACAAGATTTCACTGTATTCTCAACGTCCCTGTCAATCCCTGGCCAGTATATAGTCTGGCGTGCTCAACGCTTGGTACGGTCCACTCCTTGGTGAGCATCATGTAGACACTGCAAAGTTTTGCTACGCAGGCTACGAGGTATGAGAAGTCTAGGTCCATAAACTATCAAACTATCATCCACGGCCAGCATGTCTCGAACTCCCCAGTATGCTTGCAACTCTTCTGGTAAGCTATGCTTATGATCTGGAAATCCTTTCATTATTACATCTCTTAATGACAGATATTCACCATCATGTGCAGAAGCATCACGAATCTTATCCAGCGTCTGGTCCCGTAGAGGTGCTAACCTTATGCCCTCCTCACAAGTAGCTAATAAAGACAATACAACAGCAGCATGCAATGGATCTGCATCATCCAGCATATCATTGTCCTCAACAAGGCTCTGAACTGGTGAACGAGAGAGTGCATCCGGCATGCTGTGACATTTCCCACTTTGCCACCGTGCAGCAAAAGTAAACCTGCAAAGTTTCATTCTCATATGCTGCAGTCGAGGATTTTCTATTTCCCCAAGAAGTTTTGAATTGAGAATAGGAACAAGTGGTCGATGGTCTACTACCAGGTCAAAATAAGGCAAACCAGCCATCTCAACCTCAATTACGGCATACCTAGTTTCCGCATCCGTTAAAGACCTGGATCCACACTGGATGAGCTTCCAAGCCTCTCCATGTTGTTGCAGCAAAACAAACCCCATACCATGCAATTTGGATGTGTCAGTTTGAAGCATAGTAGGTAAAGATGCATCAAAATGAGCTAAAACAGGAGGAGCTATGAGTGCTTCTTTAGTTTTCTCGAAAGCCACGTCATGCTGAGGGGGTCTAGCACCACTCATTCCGAGGTTTAAGCAGGTCCCTGAGTGGCTGTGCAGCAGCTGCAATCGCAGAAGAAAAGCTCCCAAGCTGATTGGTTATACCCATGAATGACCTGAGATCAGTGATATTTTGTGGCTTTGGAAATTCAGCTATAGCTCTCACCTTCCGAGAATCCACACTATAACCTTCATGATTTATACTGTAACCACAAAATTCAACATTAGGTTGAGCAAAGAAAATTTTGTCAGGATTTATGGTCATTCCAAATTTGTCACATTTTTGCACAAGTGTGATCACATGGGCTAAGTGGTCACGGTAACTAGAATCATACACCAAAATATCATCAACAATATTGACAGTACGTGGAATATCTCCCAAAGCTTGATCTCCTCGACGATTGTACTCATCTCCAGACGATATAAGCCCCATTATGGCTCGTTTGAATTTGTAACGTCCCCAAGGTGTGATGAAGCAAGTAAGATCCTGATCTTCTTCAGCAATTTTGATTTGGAAGTATCCCATCTTCGATCCAAAGTAGTGAACCACCTGGCTCCAGCATCCATTGACGATATAGCATCATGAGGGGATCGAACTGGATATGTAGGTCGGCGCACATAGCGGTTAAGTCTTGTAAGGTTCACACAAAACCGCACACCACCCATCTTCTTTGCAATAGGGACCATCAGATGACACCATTCAGTGGGGTAATCAACCTCACCAATTATATCCTTAGCAAACAAGTCATCTAGCTGAGCTTTAATATCCGATCTCCAACAATACGGAATGGTGCGTGGTGCGGTCACTGCAAAAGGATGTGCATCTGCTGACAGCTGAATCCTCATAGACCTCCCTGCATTTCCCTTAGAGTAGCTGAAGCATCAAATACACGAGAATAAGCGGAAATGATGGAAGCTGCATGTTCCTCACGCTCTGCTTCTGTAGGGTCTCTGCTGTGTGGCCATCTTGGCAATGCCACTGCCACAGACACCAAAATGCTGGTACTTGCAGACTGCACAACATCCTGTGTGTTAGAAGTCACTTGTGGCTCTAAAACCTTCCTGGTTCTCGATGCTATATGTGGTTGCGACACTGAGCATGTAACATGCTGTATTTGCGCTGGAAAGTTTTCTGGTAATACTCCCAGTGCTACACAATCAAACCAGCTCAGAAGTGCACCTTCCACTTCCTTGACGACTGACACAACTGTTGTCGTACTACGATTCCCCAAAGTTAAAAAAGACTCAAAAGTACCCATGTTAGTGAGAGGTTGACGATCTGCTGCAATGAGACCACCCATAATGATCGGCTCCAGTGAACTCTCATGAATTCCAAGAGATTTAGCTTTCTCAAGTCCTATCACAGTTGTCTCCGCTCCAGAGTCAGGTGCCCACATAACTGAACTTGATCCTTTGGGGTGAGTGGTACTGATGCAAATCTGAGGGGTTGGACGTGATGACGCACAGTTGCTGTAAACATCTCCAACGACAAGATATAGATTCTGCTTTGAAGGCTTGAACATGCTTTTATTATTCGTTTTCTTCTTCTGAGGAGCCAGTGGCTGTCCCTTTGACCTGCACACCACTGCAAAGTGACCTTTCTTACCACATTGTTTGCACTCCCTGTTTAGAGCCTTGCATGCCATCTTATCAAGATGGCACTCACCTCCGCACCTAAAGCACTGCTGCTTTAAATGGGCTGCCCTCTGACCTTGCTTGTATTGGGACACTCTTGAAACATTATACTTTTCACTGCCCCGAATAACAGCACGACTGGCATTTGCATTTCCCGATGCTCTGCAAATATCAGCCATCTGCAAAGTGAGCTTCTTTTCTTCTAACATACGTTTCAAAGCCTCTTCATCCCTGGTTCCAACGACGATCCTGTCTCGTAGTCTTTAAGAGATACAGAAGACGACAAGTGTGGTGCAGGAACTGCCCTTGCCTGAGACTGATTCCTATGATGTCCTGAGGTACCAGCAAAACCCTCTAGAATTGCGGTTAAACGTTCTTCCCTTTTCGTAGCTGCTTCTTGGGCATGATGAGCCATCTCTGCTTGCCTTGCCACAGGTGCTGCCAGTTGTTCGATTTGCTTCTCCATCGTGTACGGGTACTAAAGATTTAACACTGTACTTCTTGAACGACAGTAGACAGCATAAACAAAACCAATCACTGCGCCATGTTGGATTTCTGTTTCTTGGCAGGGCAAGAAAGAACACAGAATTCATTGTTTCATATATTATGTAAACTTAACTGTATGGCAGCTTAACAGAAACTAAATATACATTGTAGATTTCAGTAAAAGGTAAACAGTAATAATTACAGTACTCAACAGTTTGAGTAAAAGGTACAATTATAATAAATACATTGTTACGCATAAATACAGTATGTAGTTATACAACTAATTACACCAAAGTGCAGTTAGCAATCTCACAGGGACTGTGATTAAAGCCTTTGAAAAAACTCAGTAAGGAGCTTATGGTCAGTGAGGACTTTAACAGGATAGCCATAGATTATGAATTTAAAATGTACTAGCGAGTTAACGATACCATAGCCCTTCCTTGACTATTACTGTATATTTACTTTTAGAGGGCTTTAGTTTACATGAATAAAAAGCTATAGGAAAGAACTGTTTATCATATTGCTGAAGTAGTACCCCTCTTACCCCTTGGTCTGAGGCGTCTGTTGCAATAAAAAAAAATTCCTTATTTAAATCAGGGATTTTTAAGATAGGTGATCTGCATAATTCCAATTTTAAGATATCGAACGCCTGTTGATGCTTTCAGACCGTAATAAATCTACGCCCTTCTTCGTAAGATCTGTTAAAGGAGCTGTCATGATTGAAGAATTACATATTTACATACGATTGTAATACCCACTACAGCGCAAAAGTGCTGTATCCCCCTTTACGTTAATAGGTACCGGACAGTTATGAATAGCCGACACCTTACCATGGGCTACTTTAAGACCTTGACTAGACACATAAAACCTAGATAAACATGTTCGGTTTTTAAAACTCACATTTAGATATTTTACTCTGAGATTATTTGTCTTTGTCTCTGTAGCACTAGCTCTAGTTTATGTGAATGTACTTCTAAGGTATTAGAAATGATTACAAGACCAACCATATAGGCATGTAGGGTATCCCCTAAAAGTCTCCAAACACTATATTGTAATTGGGGTGCAACGTAAGCCTTAGGCATAAGTAAAAATTGATAATGTCCCCTGAGTGTGCTGAAGGCGGTGTATGAGGTACAATCACTTAGGTAATGGTATCTGGTGAAAGCCTTTAAGTAAGTCCAAGCTGGTGAAAAATTTATTCTGACCTAACAAAGATAAGATATCGTCGGTACACGGCACTGGAAAACAATCGGGAATCGTTTCCTTGTTTTAGCGACAGAAATCTATGCAGATACGCCAAGACCGATCTTTTATGGCATGACGTTTAAGGGAAAAATTATATGGGCTATTTGATTTCCTAATGACTCCTATTACTAACATTTTTTCAATTTCGTCATATATCTCTATTCTGAAATTTCATTGGGAGTCTATACGAAGGTACATATATAGCTTTATGTTTGTCCTTAGACCATATTTGTGTTCATGACATCCGTTTTTCCCTAGAGATCACTCGCTAGTGGAGAAACATCCTGGTATTCAGATAAAAGATAAAAAAAAAATTCTGCTGAATCACCTCTGCTTGAGTGACTTTACGGATATTACTTTAGATAGAGTATAAGAGAGATTCATCTACGACTGGTTGGGCGTGATTAAAAATTAGCAACAATAAAAAATGCGATATTTATAACTTCCGTATCCACGATATGTATAGGCTTTGTGTTAACTTGTTGCTGCGAGTCAACTGTGTATAGGGCTTTGTTCGCGGAAATCGTTATATTTCAGAGTGTTGGGAAGGATTAAATTTCAGATCCCAGCAAACTCTTTTTTCATGCTCTAAGACATTCGAGGGTGCATGCGTCTCGAGATTTTGCGTGCAAACTGTGACTGCGGTTGTGGGAGAATTCTGTTGGGTCGTTGAACAATATCACAATTTATGAGACAAATGATTGGTTCCTCTATATAAGTTATTATTTAATTAACTGTCTCTTTTTGTTCAAAACAGATTTTAATATGTTAGAAGGTTTATAGAATTTCCTTTGATAAACACGCCTTATTTGGCAGGAAGTAAGATAATGTTTTGAATACCCATAAATGGATATCTTACAATTACACTTGATACAGATCAATGTTTCTTATAACTATAGAGGTATCTGTAAGCGTTCGCTTATTGTATTAAAATTACGAGAACCTGCTCTGATTACTTGATACAGTCGTGATTCATAGGAAAATTCCTTTTTAATTCAAAAAGGTATTGGCATGAATGATCCAACATCGTTTTTCCCCGCTCTGCTACAGTCGCTTATTGTGTGGAATGTGCTTTGTTTTGAACACTCGGCAGATTTAACTGACCCTGACCGTTTGACTAGATGACACAGTAACCAAGTTTGCTTAAGCACGATTTGTTTGATTCTGATTTTTAGGGCTACTGTTTACCTATTTCTTTTTATAATAATTAGGATTCTTCTCTTTATTACCATCGGCACCATATTGTGTGTTTTTAGCATTAGTTGCTGTTAGTTTATAAAGCAACAAACGTATGAATGACTTGAACTATACAGAATTGAGAGATTACTATTAAAACAAGTTATCTCTACTGCGTTATCATGTACTTGCTGTGGTTTACTTCATTCTTTGCTAAAATTTGAAATAGTGAGGGATCCAGGTCAGCGCATTTAGACATTTTGTTGATTTTTTTATATGAATGTTGAGTATGTTAACCTAATGAAAGTGTTTATAGACATGTTATTCCTTGCAATCCAATTTTTTAAAGTTAAGTTGATTCATTGAGGTTCGATTTTTTACGCATAACTAAAGGCTGAAACTGCGATCAGGACTTTGGAAAGGAGCATTTATTGTCTGACCCAAAATAGTGTTACCTCTAATTTATCCAGATTTGTAAGGGTGTTCCACTTGTTTTTGTGTGTTTTCTTATCACTAAGGTGCCTAACTACCCTATCCATGCATCTGTATAAATACAGACGTCCACTGCGTAAACACATATTCACTGTTTAATATGATTTGTTATGTAAAGAATTAATAATCACCCAAAATGATAAAATTAACACAGTATATGATTATGATATTTCAGTAGAACTTCTGGAAACAGAAACTCAAAGATAAAAACTCGCAGTAGCGAAATCCCAATGATGTAGATAATTTCTGTAAAAAAGTAAGATTAAGAACGTCTTGTAACTTCAGCCACAGGAATAACGAAAATTCGACCTGTAAAAGAAACACTCACTTACTCCAAATGAATAAAAAAATTGTACTTAGCTTGATTTTGTGGGAAGTCACGGTGTTTTGATAACGACACGCGGCCTTGGCCCTCCTTTTCTGTTTAGCGGATGACCAGTGCGCGTTGTTCGTTTTTTTTTTTTGGATGATTCGATTCCTTGAAGATCCGATGCCGCAGACGCGTACGGTTTGTTTCTTGAAGTGCGTTATTCTTCGGAAAACGTTGATGAGTTCTTCTTAGACGCTGCCACCAATGAAAGGGCTGTTGCCTTATATAATAAGGCGCCCTATGAGATTATGTTAGACTTGTGATAATCTTACGCCAAGTTGGTTGGTTATGCACTTCCATACTCATTGGAGTGTCTTGGGGTTTGATGATAACTTTCGAAGTCGGTATCTTCTTTGGTTATGACGAAGGAGATATTTCAACTCATGATGATATCTTCTTTCTGATGTGAGGTTTCTAGTAGAAAACACGAAGTATAAAAAAATAGTTCTATTCTCTGAGATTACATGATGAATATCAGATAGGATTGTACAGGTCTGCCAATGATGATGGCTAGTTCAAATCTACATGATGAAGCTTAGATAAAGATGTACAGGTCTTCTAATGACGATGGCTTGATCGCTTCTGCCAATGATGATGGCTAATTCAACTCTGACTACCATCTCGTTTACAAATCATAAAGGAAGCAGACAGTAGCTCGAACATATGAACATACATACAGATGAGACACATTACAAATCACGTAGGCCGTTTGAATTATAGGTCGCGGTAGTTGTCTCAAGCAGGAAGCTTGGACTAATGTTTTCAAAACAAATGAAGGACCACAGGTGACGGCACGTCATCTTAGCCTACTTTATTGTATACGTCATCTTAGCATACTTTATCGTCTCTGGTCTGATCACATTCCTGCAAGCAATCTGGTTTACATTAATCGTAGTTTTAGTATTTTATATATATGGAATAACATTCCATATTTCTATTATGTAACACCTACATATATAATATATATATATATATATATATATATATATATATATATATATATATATATATATATATATATATATCAATAGAGGGATCCACAGTAATATCCTTGTTTATCTAGATATAATATGTTTATACAAGGATATTACTGTGGATCCCTCTATTGATTTCTTAGAAGCACGATACAGTGTTTTATATTGCATATATATATATATATATATATATATATATATATATATATATATATATATATATATATATATATTAGTAATAATAACAATAATAAAAGGAGCCCATAAAAACGCCAAAATATAGAAAGTAAGTATTATGTGTGTGGGTTTTTTTTGTGCGTGTATGAGTGTACGCTCTGGTGTAAATCCGTCCGTGCGCATATACTTCTATGCTTGCTTGCGCAAGCGTACAACTATGTGTAGATGAACACTCCATATCATACATTTCATAATCCCTACTGCAACACGATTATAAAATCATTTTCCGTTTCTTTTCCTTCAATAATCCAGACCTTGACTCTGTCGTAATATCTATCTGCATACTCTACATGCTCTACTGACATTTAACTGCTCTTTCAGATCCGGCTTCTGTGCAAATGATGAAATGGAAAACACAAGAGAGAGAGAGAGAGAGAGAGAGAGAGAGAGAGAGAGAGAGAGAGAGAGAGAGAGAGAGAGAGTCTATATATGAGTAACTCCCCTAAGGCACAACTTGCCAAAAAACATATAATTATGAACCTGGAGATTATATTCTACATGATTATTCTCTAAAACTGAATAACAATATTCAAGCGTGGGAAATATAAGGGCTGTGATTATAGGCATCGGTTGGCGAATGGTTTACCCAAAAAATATGGTATGGGTTATATAAAGACTATGAAAGAACTATCTGCCTTTACTTCCTGTGCTAAAGGCATCCAAGACTTTTCATAAGAGAATATCAATTCTATTTCCATATCATCACAAGGGAAATTAATATTCCCGAGGAATTATGATTCTAAGGATGCCTTACAATATACCCTTTTCTTCTCGGTATAGATCTTTGACAAGTTATGAGGTAACTTTTCTTTTCACAAACATTCATAGATCGTAGAAGAGTTGATGCATAGAAATTTCAACTCGTTCTGTAACAAGGCCACAAATATTGAAGCCCCTTTTTGATATTTACAACTGCAAGAAGTTCAACAAAACAAGTTGCCTATCTCCTTGTTTTCGACATGGAAAAAAAACATGAGTTATATATGTTTGGTCCTGAATTCTAACACAAATATACTTGAATTTTTAACTCAGTAACAATCGTACCGCCATATACCGAGTTCATAATGTTAGCAGAACTTCTAGCCCTTTTTTTCATATGAAAAAAAGGGTTGACGTCACGTCTTTTAAATTTCTGGTTATCCTTTCAACGGAAGATGGTTATTCACGAAAAACATATTAATTACTACAAAATCTACTGCCATGAAAGAACGACATTTAATGACGAATTACCAATTGCTATTAAAAATGCATCTCATTTTTTTCAATAACTATTACATTCTACTTTCATGAAAGGACTACACATGGACATTTGATGACAAATTACTAATAAATTCTAACAAATAATCTAATTTTTTCAAGAATCACTACATTCTAATATCATGGAAGATCGACAGATTGACATTTGATGACGAATTACCAGATTCTCTCCGAAACATCTCATGTTTTCAAGAATTATTACATGAAATTTTATCCGGTTATTGCTCCTAATGTATTGTCCAGTTACAGTCGCTGTTCCAATAACTTTAAAAATCAGACTTGCTGCAGTAGACAGAAAGGGAAATCGGCCAATTGCTCTGGAATCAGACTGTGTTTATTTGTGTAAATGCAGTGAACTGAGACGCTGACTACATCGGGTCCACATCGAGCAGAGAGAATTCAAAGGCCATCAATCACTTGGCTGTTTCAAGTCGAACTGCACCCATAGGATGGCTGTTCAGTCAATGACTCAATGGCCTTCACCAGGCTTCACCTCCTCAGCTACTACGTGTGTGTGTGTGTGTGTGTGTGTGTGTGTGTGTGTGTGTGTGTGTGTGTGATATAACTGAGTTATTGTCAGTTTGTTACTTGGTGATATTTGAATTTTGCTCTGCTAGTTCACTTTTATAATCCTAAAAGTCAAGATTTTTTTTATGTACCTCTTTCAATGTTGTTGTAAATTAATATTTACAGGCTTTAACTGTTTCTCATAGTGAGGAAAGAGTAATCTTGTATCTTAATATTTCTAGTGGCTCTGTATGTGTGTATATATACGTGTATATAATATATATATTATATATATATATATATATATATATATATATATATATATTATATATATATATATATATATATATATATATATATATATACATATATGTGTTTGTGTGTGTGTTTGTGCCTGAGAGAGAGAGAGAGAGAGAGAGAGAGAGAGAGAGAGAGAGAGAGATACTTGAGCTCTCTACAAGAACATAAAGCAAAATGAACTAATGGTTAAATAACATGAAAAAAAAAGTATGGCACTGCAACAACTTCAGCAGATCTCCTCAAACATTTGGTGGAAATGCAAGACAAACGACACTTCCTTATTTCCCTTCCAATCTTGATGCAATTTATGATTTGGTTACCTTGTTGAAACTGATGCTTCCCTTATGACATGGCATCACAGGTTTGCTTGTTAGAACGTTACGCTTTCACTGATTGCTGGGAAAAACTAAGCTGTTTTTATTTTAATTTAAAATTGTCACCCAATTTCGTCTTTCTTTCTGTTTGCCTCTCGTCTTTCTTTCTCCTAGACTTTCGTCTTACTTTCTTCTCGCATTTCCTCTTTCTTTCTCGTTGCCTTTCGTCTTTGTTTCTCCTTGCCTTTAGGCTTTCTTTCTCCTTAGCATTTCTTCTTTCTTTCTACATGACTTTCTTCTTCCTTTCTCCTTTGCCTTTCGTCTTTATTTTTTCTATCATCTTACTTTCTTCTCGCATTCCGTCTTTTTTCCTCTTTGCCCTTCGTCTTTTTTGCTCCTTGCTCTTCATCTTTCTTCCCATTTGCCATTCGTCTTTCTTTCTCCTAACCTTTCGCCTTTCTTCAAAACAATCTCATTTTTCTTCTCTCTTCCTCTCAATGTTTTAGGAACTAAAGTCATTCTTCCCATTCGGATCCCAGACTCCCCGAACAAACAAACGTTGGGTGAAACTGAGATCACAACCGGAAAGCCATAAACCATTTGACTTCTGGGACGAAATTCGTTCGACCTGGAAAGAATTAGAACTAATTTGAAGGCCTCACAATTTCGGCAACAGATGGGGTGTGATAGATGGAGGTGGAATTGACCCCCGGGGGTTTCACCTTCGGGAACAGCGGCGGTCATTGGCTGGATTCCTGTTTATCAAGAGTTCACTTTTTTGGGGCTGGGGGAGGGGGAGGTTAAATTGGTATAGTATGGCGTAAGTCGTATATTTAATAACCCTATTTTTAAAGAATTATTATTATTATTATTATTATTATTATTATTATTATTATTATTATTATTATTATTATTATTATTATTATTATTATTCAGGAGAGGAAACACTCACATAGGCCACAGACATAAAATCCCATCTTCCAAAGAATTTGCTGTTCATTAGAAAAAAGTAACAGAAGGTCATAAGAAATACAGAAAGAAGAGACTAGTTATTAGAAAAAAATAATTAACGAGCTACAAAAAGAATAAATAAAAATGTAAGCTAATAATTAAAATAGAACGAGAATTGTTATACGGTAGTAATAAGTTGCATTATTGCCTCAACTTGTGAGGTTCAATTGCTGGCCTTAAGTGATAAGTCATGTTTACTTGCGACATTAGTTGTCTACTTATTTATGTAAATGACATTTAAGTGGTTATGCGTCATTGGATAAACGTATGCTAGATGTTACATTTTGTGGCCATGCACATAACTGGATTTATACATACATACATACATACATACATACATACCATATATATATAAATATATATATATATATATATATATATAGTCTGTATTATATATATATATATATATATATATATATATATATATATATATATCCTATATATATATATATACATACATACATACACATAAACATATATATATAATAGATATAAATCTATACTATATATATAAAATTAATTATATATATTATATATATATATAATATGCAATATAATATATAATATATATTATATATATATATTATATATATATAATATATATATATATATAATATAAGAGTACCAATTGCAATACCATGAAAATTATTTCTGTAGATTTGAATTCAATTTGTCGCAATAGAACATAAATAATTTTTCAGCAAGTTAAAACACTTATGTTTAAATCTTTTTATCTATAGGAAAATATAAGCAAAAGCAATTCAAATAAAAATGCGGGTCTGTGCTTTGGGTCCCTCCTCTCAAATCGAAGTGGAGATAATGAGACGAACCAATACTTCAATAAAGTACGCCGTTTTCTTCTGAGAAATGTCGTTAGTTTTTAATTTTCTCTCAAGACTATTAAGAAACCGGCATCGAAAAGAAATAAACTACGCGCAAGAATGTAATTTTCAGGCGGAATTTCAATCAGGGGAGAAACTGGCGCAGAAATCTCTTTCCTGAAATAGGAGATATGTCTTATTGTCTAACGATTTTCGATAATTGAAATAGCGTCAATGTTCTACAAAGACGTTATAGCAGATGTGTGGCATATATGTATTTTTGCCGCTTTCTCTAAAGTTCACAACAGACTAACGTAACTGGAATTAAACCAATATTTCTAATATATGTCAAACCAAGCACTGGAGTACTTAAGGCCATTCAGAGGTCAAGGCAGTGAAACGTTGGAGTTAGAGTGGTTGGACAGCAAGACAAAGAAATTCAGGAGATAAAGGTTATAAAATACATGACTGCAAAGCTGGGACTGGGTGAAATCCCAGTGTTGCACTAAGAAGTAATAGTCGAAGAGGCTGAACAACGATACTGAAAAGAGGAAGCGGATATGGAAGTCTAGTAAAAGGTTACAAATGGGATAGGCTACAGCTAGGGACTACCAAGGGACGCCCTATAAACCCTTCAGTAACGCCAACCTCATGTATCTATGAAGGCTAATCTAACGTAGAAAACGATTAACACTATATATTTACTATATATTCGACAGTCACACTATATCACTATATATTCGAATTAGGCTTAAGTGGTATCTATTAAACCCTATAAATCGTTGAGTTCTATGAAGTGACTGATCTAAAATATGGATGAGAGTTTGGGGGGCAGCGAGAAGTGAGAGAGAAAACCGATTATTGCTTTGTGCAGTTGCTGAAACTGAACACGAAACCGGATGCATCTGATCAACCATATAAGCATAAATCAAAATATGGACTCATCTAGAATGGAACAGGGATCTGGAAAACGACTGTCAATACTTTTTTTTTTTTTTTTTTTTTTTTTTTTTTTTTTTTTTTTTTTTTTTTTTTTTTTTTTTTTTTTTTTTTAGAAAACATGAACAAATATTGAAGGCTTTCATAACTTAAGTATTTATTATCCCTATGAAAATACTCAATAGTTTTACTATTATTATTATTATTATTATTATTATTATTATTATTATTATTATTATTATTATTATTATTATTATTATTATTATTATTAAACAAAAATTTGCATGACATTTTTAGAGCGTAAAATTTAGAAATTAGAAAAGTATATTTGCATATGAACGCAACGATAAACAAAATTTAAAAAGGTTAAAATTTTTGGATTACCCATTAAACATCACA
>NC_087211.1:4062466-4064966 GCF_015104395.2 Macrobrachium nipponense | reverse complement strand
ATCTTCATTATAAATCTAGTCACTGTGTTACCTTAAGTAGGCAACACTGAAATAATTGTACAGTTTGCTTAAATATCATAAAATACTGCCTTTCAGTATTGTTAATTCACGATTAATTAATAAAAATTCAGGAACCTTCACTAAAAAGTAGAACATGTTTTCACCACAATTACGTAAAACATATAATTAACTGTATTCTAAATTTGGTAATAAAAAATAAAATCACAAAAGACTACCTTTCCATTTTGTTAATTAAGGGTTAACAAAATTTCCGGGGCCTTCACCGCAGAGCAGAACGATTTTTAAAAATAAGTAAATGAAACATATAGTAATTGTATTCTGCAATTGGCAAAATTGCAGAATACAATTACTATTGTATTCTATTTTGTTAATTAAGGACCAACCAGTGTTCCACAAACTCAAAATGTCCGATTACAGAACATCCTTCTCATTCGCACATCCGAATGACACGACCAGAAAGCTTCGTAAACGCTGGTACAGAAAAACAAAATGCCAAGAATTTTTATTTCAGGAGCAGATGAACTCGAGCGAAATTTCTCTGCCTTATTTCCCATCCCATGATGAGATGAAAGCTCTAGCCACTACGCCCCCCTTCCCTCATATATATGTTATATGATAATAGTGGTAGAATACAATAGCATATAGTATATTGACCAAAGGCCAAGCGCTGGTACTTATGAGTTCATTCAGCGCTGAAAAGGAAATTAACAGTATCAAGGTTTGAAAGGTGTAACAGGAGGGAAACCTCAAAGCAGTTGGACTATGAAACAGTTGTTAAGAGCGGGTTGAGGAAGGTAAGACGGAAGAAAGAGGACATGACTGGAGGTACAGTAAAAGGAATGGAAGGGGTTGCAGCTAGGGGTCGAAGGGACGCTGCAAAGAACCTTAAGTAAGGCCAACAGTGCAGGTTCAACAATCGGTTTTCCTGGCTAAGTACCACGCGCCTCTTCCCTGGCACTTGTTTCTGATAACAAGAGTTGATTGACAACTGCTTCACGTGAAAGGTGATTACAGTAGATTATTTTTACTAAGTCACATGTATATTAGTGTCTCAAAATTCTGCCATTCAGTGACAAGCAATAATTTCTGTTACTCATCAGTGCGTAAAATCATCTGGAGAAGGTCGCGGTAAAAATGATCCTGCTGGTGCAAAGACCAGTTACTGAAGTTTGCTCTGTTCTCACTTTAGCGGAATTTTAAAACGCCCAGCGGGTAAAAAAAAAAGTTTTTAAAAAGCAAGTTTATTATAAAGGCAAACTCGGTGTCACATACTTGCAGGAGTCAAAATAAAATTTTAAAAATTAATATAAAATAAAAAAGAAGAATATCAGATTTCACAGCTAGGTTGCAATTCAAAAGAAATGCAGCCTAGATAAGGTTTAGAGAGAGAGAGAGAGAGAGAGAGAGAGAGAGAGAGAGAGAGAGAGAGAGAGAGAGAGAGGTATCTATTTATATAACTTCAGATAACAGCCTATCTAAGCACACTTGCAAAGCTCGTAGACCGTAAATGCATCAGAAACAATGACCAACATTATTTCAATGCAATTCTTCCGCCACACTCATCCATTCTTCCAGGGTAACTGGGAAAACAAACCCACTGCAATTCTCGCTTCCTCTAATTGCCGAGGGCCTCCTGATATGAAAGCGCCTTCACATGATTACGTTTGCGTCCTATCTTTCCAAAGGGATTATCCTCAACAATGTCATATCTCATTCAGATTAGTTTCATTTTTATAGTCGTGAAGGAACAGCCTTCAGGATTACACTGTCACATTTTTTATATAGAGGATAAATGAGGACATGAGAAGTGGCTTGGTTCTTTTAGCAATAATATTCTCCGTCTTATCTGAGGAGGAGGAAAAGGCCTTTGCGAAAACTGGAAGCAATTCTCTTTGCATCTCGAACCAAATTCTCTTCTTATCGTTCCAAAATATGAAAGAGGAGGTTTAATTAACTTCGTGGGGTTTACTTTTTCAAGATAACCTCGTCTCTATTTTCACATTCTTCCTCTTTCAAGGCCTATATACATATGTCTTCATCTTTTTTCTTACGGGTTTGTAAAATTGAAATAGTAGAGATAAGTAACGGGAGCTGGCATGAAATGGAAATATGAAAAACCAGATGTTATATTTTCTTTTTGGCTTTTTAGGCTTTATTAGACGTCCAACTCTACGCTTTACTAAAAAGACAATTAGATCATTCTGAAATAATTGCAGTTTAATTTTCACCGGTGTAACTTTCATGTTGACATGGAATTCGAGAATCGTTTAATGATCACTTATCAAACCAATGAGCTTAAAGGTTGCAACCTACAGTATTGAATATGCTGGAAATGAATAAGGAAGCTTTCAGAGTCTGGTTAAATAATGCACAAATAAAGCAAAACTCCTTACATTCTGTTTAGGCCATCTCAGAATTCTCTGCAATGGATGGTAATCTGGCAAAAGATATATATTACCGATTATTTTGCTGACGTGAG
>NC_087211.1:4057466-4059966 GCF_015104395.2 Macrobrachium nipponense | reverse complement strand
GTCCTATTGTTTTGTAAATACTTTTTGCATTATTATATTTAAATCTTGTTTGATCGTATTCTCATTCAAATAACCTTTATTTTGTATTATTATGGTCCATTGAACCCACCTGCTAATTTGGTAAATTACCCTTCTCTCTCACGACTGTAATAATATTATGGGGGCCTGTCCGGGATGTATTTTTGCTTAACTTCGAGGGTATGTAATAATTGACAACCTCGTTAAGAATCAGTTGTTTTATGTAGTTGGTGATTCGTTATTAAACCTTGCTTGATATAAATATCCTGAGTTATAGTTAGTTAGGTGACTGTTTTTGTGTTTGCTAGATCGCTGAAGAATTTATTTTCATTGTGCGTAAATTTTTCGGTGACCGAAGGTGGCCACTTCTGTTTTGGTAAACGACTGCCGGTAACCTTGTTATGGTTTTCCCCTCCCTCCTCTCCTAACTGAGACTCAGTGCGCTGGTTAAAGTTAATCTGTCGTACCATTGTTAAAAATTCATTTCTCTTGAATCATTTGTTGGCTTTTACGTGCTTATAGTCTTTCCCTGGGTCCTTAGATACCAGTCTCTTGCGTTATTCATTTTCTGTAAAGTGTAATGAATCTTGTTAATGCCTCGACATATGTGCGTGAAGTTACCGTTCTAAATCAAAGTGTAGTAAGTTACGGTTGTTAGCTGAGCGACGGTACTTCCTGTTGACTTCATTTTGGTTTGAACCGGGAGTAAAATACTTCCAGTGCGTCCTTATTCATTCTCATTTTTCCGTATCTAAAATGTTTTGTGTATAAATTCTTGTCTAATCGGTTACTATTTATGCGTGGTTTATGGTTTCATGCGTGGTCAATGCTTAACTAAGTTGGCTCCAATTTAAGAATTGTAAAACTCTAATTCAGGTGTTTATATTGTTCTTGAAGTTTCTTTTTTTTTCACAATGGCGAAGTTTAATACTCAAAAGTTTGTGGGGGATCCTTCCTCTGAATTGCATACTCTTACCGATGCTAAAAAATCTGAATTAATGGAAGTAGCTAGCATTTAGACCTTGAGTTACGTTCTAGTATGCGTAAGTTTGACATTAGGAAAGTGATAATAGATCACTATATGCGTATTGGAACCTTGGGTGACGAAGCTAGGCAGTATCTTGTTCCAGAAACCCCCCTTCCCTTACAATTGAGCAAAAATTAGAGTTTGAACGTCTTGCAGTCGAGCGTGAAAAAGCTCAGTTCGAGCGTGAAAAAGCTCAGTTAGACCGTGAAAAAGCTCAGTTAGCTTTAAGACAGGAAGAGTTAGCTTTGCAAGCCGCTGAAAAGAGAAGTGAATTTTCTCTTAAGGAAGAAAGAGAAAAATTTGAAATGGAAAAAGCTAAGTTAGAATTTCAAGCTAGAGAAGAAAAAGCTAAGTTAGAATTTCAAGCTAAAGAGGAAAAAGCTAAATTAGAATTAGAAGCTAGGTTAGCTATAAAGGTGGAACAAGAGAGGGCTTCAATCAATCTTCAGATTAGGCAAACTGAACAAGATTTAGTTATCTCCTTTGACCTGACTAAAAATATAAAGTTAGTTCCCTTATTCACAGAGTATGATCCCAAGGATTATTTTCGGGTATTTGAGGAAACTGCTAATCACCTTAATTTGGCCTGTTGAACAGTGGGTATGGCTCCTTAAACCTAAATTGTCAGGTAAAGCTGCTAAAGTTGTTAGGCATCTGGATGATACTAATGATTATAAACAGGTTAAGAAAGCAATCTTAGATGCATTTTCCATAACACCCCCAGAGGAAGGATATAGACAAGCTTTTCGTAACTTATGTAAATCAAATATCCAAACTTTCTTAGAATTCGCTTCTGACAAGCTTAGAGCTTTCAAGAAATGTCTTAAGTGTGCTGAAGTAACTTCTTTTGAAGAACTGATAAATTTAATGGTTCTTGAAGAATTTAAAAAGGAAACTTCCCATTAATGTAATGCTCTATATTGAAATAGGCAGGAGAAAGATTTACTAAAGGCTGCTTTCCTTGGCTGACACTTATTCCTTAATACATAAGAGTATTCCTAATAAAAAAGCTGAGGTATTTGTAAAACCAGTTTCAGGAAAATCCCAGCAGATTTCGGATAATCCCAAAGGTTCTGATAATCCTAAATGTAGTTATTGTAAGAAAGAAGGACATACTATTCGTAAATTGTAAAGACCCTAAATGTAAAGGATCTGATAACTACCGTAATGTTTTTATGAAACCCAACGTAAAATTTTCAACTCCCAGATTAAACCTGTTTCGCATGTGCAAGCTAATGTACCCGATGTATTTGATGATTTTAAGTCTGAAGGTATAATAACCTTGGGGAGAAGAACAGAAGTCTAGGGTCACTATATTAAGAGACACTGGAGCTGCTTTAACTTTGTTGCATAGTAAGGCTTTACCTAATGTTGAGAATAATTTAACAGGTGAGAAGGTGGTTGTAAGGGATCTTACTGGAATTTCATCCATTCCCCTTGCCAGTGTTTACCTTG
>NC_087211.1:4032911-4052911 GCF_015104395.2 Macrobrachium nipponense | reverse complement strand
GATATTGTGCCGTAACAATGTCAGGAGCTTGACGAGTGACCGAGTGCCTTAGTCCAGGCTTTAAAACGGATATTATTGCTATGCACCTCATGGCCGTCCAACGCATTTTGCCAGGTACTAAGAAGCATGGAGGCGTCTGCGTTCCCTCCACTCGTCCCTAGCAGCATGGGAACCCTAGGAAACCTACCCACCCCCTCCCACCCATCTCGCCATCCATCTCGCCGTCATAGAAGGTTCCTTAGACGAGGAACCTTGTACTTTAGTTAATATATTAGTTTGAAAATCCTCAAGTGCGAGAACCATACGACATTGCATTGAGGTGGACCTTGGTTGCAGCAAAGTGCTTGTAAAAGAAGAAGAAGAAGAAGAAAACAGTTGAAGAACTGCACACAAGAAGAAAAGGATTAGGGTTTTAAACTGGATAAAGGTTGTGGTGTGTAGGAGTCGAGGGGAGAAGTGTGGAGGGTTGAGGGCCCTCAACTGTGTGATAGCAGCAGAAGAGACTGTGAGGGGTCCCAGTAGCAGGCGTTGGGGAACAAGTACGTAGCACCACCTACCCACAAACTCCCTCAGGATGTAGGACGCTATAGTGTACATATGCTTTGGGTATGGGAGCTTAGGGAGCTGGGTTTCCTTCCTCAGAACGAAATTATGAACGAGAATGGTTATGACAACACCCCTGAACGAAGTGCATGAGTCATCCTTTGAGGAAACGGGAATTTGTCCCCAGCAGGATGGAACCAGGTGTCACCCTACCAAGTTTCGTGACCAACTGGTTAAATGATTGTGGAATGAAACCTACCGAGGATTGGCCCAGTAACTCTGCTGACCTGTCGTCATCCAAGTTAAGGGAGAAGGGCACCAGGACATTGGCTAAGTTGAAAAGAGAGAGCCAGGTCACTTGGGGCTTCTGCGACCCCTAGAACCTTCAGAACTTGGTGGATTCAGTCCCAAAGGAACTCTAGGACTAACTCAACTTTGAAGGAGGACCAACCAAGGATTCGTTTGATGACTGGTGAGTGGGTCCTAAGATTTTCTTGCATTGCGTAAATTTTCCATTTATTTTATATATCGATGCTTGTGAGTTTGCTGCAAGATAATTCTCGTCGCGTCCTGTCGGGGGTCGAGTCACTTAGTAGGTACCATTTCATTTATCTCTTGTAATTCCTCTTCGGTGATGTTCATGAATTAGATATTTTTGGATATTGAACGACATTAAATTTTGTAGTTTAATTAATGCTTTTATATAAAATGCCATGGCTATGTGATAAAAATACAGACATATATATTATATATTGATATCTATATTGTATATATATATATATATAATATATATATATATATATATATATATATATATATATATATATATATATATATATATATATGTTATACTCTCTCTCTCTCTGTAAGTGCATGTGAGTGTGCATTGGCATCCACGGCCACCCTTCCGGGTCATAAACGCCGAAAGCAATCCTGCATTAAGGATAAGAAGCGAATGCAGATAAGCCCTCGAAACATAACCCAGCGGGCGGCAGGATCTTCCCCCGGGAATCCTACTTTGCCTCAGGTGATGCGTAGGACTTCCGGCTGTCGCATTCGATATGATAGGACGCACTAAAAGCGGACGCGATATTATTACTATCATTGGCGGAGAACGCTACGATCTATTGTTAGTGTTGGGATGGTTCATAAAGCTACGAGTATTAGTTATTTTCGGACCGTGCTTCGTTTCTGTGCCAAAAAAAAGTCACATTATTCGACAGTTATCGTTTCTCTTAGGAGACAGCCAAGGCCCGACTCGTAGCGTTGAGCAATGCGTGTCCTAAAATATATGCTTGGTAAGATGTTGCTAAAAGGATAGTGAAGAAATATGTTTTGTGATTTTTTGTGCATACCAATGATTATTTGATAAACATTTTCATGACAGACTCATACAGTAGCAATTAGCGACACAGAAATGCGGAGAAACCATGGCTGGGTATCTAGAATTAGGTTAGCACCAAGTTCCATATATTTTTCTTAACAAAAAATAACGTGTATTTGTAAAATAACAAAAATAACGTGTATTTCTAAAATAATATCTAGATGAAACATATGATAAGTAAAAATCCACAGGTATGGGTATGATCAAGTTTCTATTTATCAAAATGCAAACGTGATATGGGAGCTTTCGTGCTTACAAAGTTTCGTCAATTGGTTTTTTTTTTAAATGCCTGTTTTTATTCAGTTAGCTGAATAGGACAGCGCTGTAAGCTCTCGAAGGCTCCCATTTTTAATCGTTTTTGTATTATGATAAATATAGACTTGCTCATATACATCACTGTGGCTTTTTACTCATTATTTCTGGTCAGAGGATAGTGATATACCGTAGATGGAAGCATATAATATCTTCAAGAGGATATAAAGTTTTTACAGTCTCCACTTGCTTGCATCGCTTTATGGTTCTGCATATAAACGCGCTTGAAATCAATTCCAAAAATTTTATACAGAAGAAGATGTTGATTATCCTGTGCATCTGGATCTCGAGAGTCATCAAAACGATCCGCAGGGATTATCTCCTCATCGCGTCATCAGATTAAAACCAGGTTTCACGAGGTCGTTATCGAGCTCCTGTCCTTCATATTAGCAGTATTTGCATTCTTGTTTTGCCGTTCAGAGGGTGTTAGGTTTCCTTTATTTGTAAGAACGCTGTTAGGGGTGGGGGTTTTGTGTGGTATGTGGCTAGGGGTATTTCCACGGATTGATTGTGTGGTAACATTCTAGGTTTTCCGTAGCGGTGCAGCGTAGTGGGCATCAGTGCCCCTCGCGTTTGTATTATAGGCGTCACTTAAGTATGTTTGCAGCATCCCTTTGGCCCCTAACTGGGCTCACTTTTTAGTCAGTTACTCGACCTTCATCCCTACTCGCCTTTTTCAGTCTTGCCGTCCAATGTCTTTATTACTTCGCAGTGCAACTGTAGGATGCCAAGGTCTGACCCTGTGCATGGTGTCAAGGTCTGACCCCTTGCATGGTGTCAAGGTCTGACCCCTTGGAGGATGCCAAGGTCTGACCTTGCAAGGTGCCAAGGTCTGACCTTTTGCATGGTGCCAAAGTCTGACCCTTTGCATGGTGCCAAAGTCTGACCCTTTTGCATGGTGCCAAGGTCTGACGCATTGCACGGTGCCAAGGTCCTGAATCCCAATTGATGGACAGAGCTGCGTTTTCTTTCGATAATATTTGGCTCCTCAGCGCCTCCTCTTTTCAATCACGAATCTAATTGCAAGAGCAATAAGGGGGAAAATGAGGCAACTTTTGAAGGGAAATGCAAGGGGATATTTATGTTATTGGCAATTAGCATAGTAATGGAATTCTGATATTTACAAAAAAGAAAAATCAAAATTGGCGGATTCATCACAAGGGAGCTTTATTTCTTTACATGTGTGTGTGTGTGTGTGTGTGTATGAGAGAGAGAGAGAGAGAGAGAGAGAGAGAGAGAGAGAGAGAGAGAGAGAGAGAGAGAGAGAGAGAGAATGACCGTGGTCTGTTATAATTGTGTATACAACTTCAATTTAAGGATATAGAATAAGACCCATTATGCTATGACATTTTAATTTCGAATTAAAACTTTAATTAGAAATTGAAAAAGAAACCCACAAAATGACTTTGTAACTTGTTTACTTCTAAGTATTTACATTTAATTTTACTCCACACTCGAGTACTTTCAGGCCCTATCTGTGGCCCATTTTCAAGAGATGTTTGGGATGTTAGTCTGGGTCAAGGCCCACAGATAGGGCCTGAAAGTACTCGAGTGTGGAGTAAAATTAAATGTAAATACTTAGAAGTAAACAAGTTACAAAGTGATTTTGTGGGTTTCTTTTTCAATCTTCACAAGAAAACTGAAAGAAGTTTTTGTTTTTGTTTAATTAGAAAACTTAATGGAAACGGTAGAGATGATTCTAATAAAACATTGGCGGTTTTATCAGTGACAAAAATCAATATATTAAGAATGACAGGAAGTATTATTAGGAGTGAAAATGTATGAAAGGTAAATATATATATTTATATATAGTCTTTTAACATGACAATGGGCGGCTGCTCTCAGCACTAATTATATCAGATTGTTGAGAGAATACTTCTGTCCAGGACACTCTAACCTAAAGTGTTTCCTTGGTTCCATTTGCACAGACGAGAATAATCAGGAGTTACCTCAAGTTATGCAAGAGTAATTTACTCGGTTCAATTAATCTATGTAAAGCCTCTCTCTCTCTCTCTCTCTCTCTCTCTCTCTCTCTCTCTCTCTCTCTCTCTCTTTCTCTCTCTCTTTCTCTCTCTCTCTCTCTCTGTTGCATGAAATATCATATAACTTCAGTCAGGCGTGGGTTAAGTCTGGTTACTTTTGCAGTTTCTTTGAAAGCTCTATGCTTTCAGTAATTTACGTACGAATAACGTTGGATAAAATTCCTTGCCAAATTGCGACGAAAATATAAAGCTATTGAGAATAACGTCTTCTTCGTTATGTGGCAAATGTTAGACTTTCATTATATATGAACTGTACCTCCGATAACGCTTATTTGCATGTTTATTGATATATTTTGTGATTTTCCAAGCTGTTGCCTGGATAATCTATCTATGCATATATACCTGTATATATATTCTGTTAATGTGTAATCGAGGTTTTATTTTAGAATATTCTGTTTGTAATATTCTTATTATTATTTTACCTTATATACTAAAATCATCTATATCTCCTTCATCTGTCTGATGTAGCAGACATTATTTAATATTCTTTCCTTCTTCCAGTTATCAGCCCCTTTCCTTTCCCATTTCTTTTTGATTCATATATTATCCAGACTCCATTTTATGTTCATTTATCATTTTGCAGATTGTGTCGACCGGAGTTTCTCGTTGGTATTTTTCTCCCTCTGTAGATAGTGTTTCATTAATTTTAGCTTGGCTAGAACTTTCCCAAGTTCTTTTTCCTGTCCATAAGTTAAAGGGTCGGTTGCCTAGATGCCTCCTCTCCAACTATCTCTGTCACAAGCGTTTGCCTAAGCTAAACCATTCTTCTCTTTATCTTCCCTCAGTTGGTCAAGTCATCTAATCCTTTCATTCTCATCCTCACCACATGTCCAAACCATCTGAGGCGCGGCTCTCTCGTCGTATCAGTAACCTTGACTACTCCACCAACTCTCTAAATCATTTAGTAGTTTTCCACCTCAGCATCCTCATCTCAGCTCTTTCCAGCATCTGGCTCTCATTCCCTCGTTCTCTCCTTCCGTCTGTCTACTTGTCTGCCAAGTAACAGAATTGCCCTTACACCTTCAGACATAATTTTCTTGAATCTTTTTATTATTTTTTTTATCGGAACGTCGACCGCTTTCCACGTTTATTACATTTTGATGCTGATCAGTTTTTGGGCGAAATGTTTTCATACATTTCTTTGCATGCGGGATCTTGTTATTAAGGCATCGGCCGGTATATTATTATGGGCTCTGAGGAGGAGGATGTTCCAGATTCCAGCGAGAAAGAAGAAGAAGAAGAAGTAGGAGGAGGAGGAGGAGGAGGAGGAGGAAGGAGAGGAGAGGAGGAGGAGGAGGAGGAGGATGAGGAGGAGGAGGAGGAGGAGGAGGATGCTCGCCTTGTCGTAGAAATTTAATGACAACTCGAGTGAGGTCAACTATTTGTGGGAGAACCAAGCGAGGAATGCTGACATTTTCGGACGATTTTCCGCCTCGGGTCAAGGACGCGATGCCCACCGGTACATTATTGCTCGTACCCGGAAAAGATCTGGTTGATTCATCAGTAGGAGCTCGATCTGTTTTGTTTTTGGGTGGAGGTTTAAGCGAGTGGCCTTTGGTGAAAAGTTCAGCCTTTCATGGTCTTTTTGCTGCCTGTTGTATCTTTTCTCTTTTGATTTTGTCTGCACTGTCATTTGACCTTTCTTGGTTGCGTTCCTGGAGACAAATATCCGTGGTTGTCAGCTGTCTTGTCTTGTCACCTAAATGATTACGAAGTATATAGCGGATAAAATTCTAATTGGCCGAACAGTCTCCCTTCAGAGGATGTTGTGCAACTTGTGCCTCAAAAGTTCAGGCGAAGATGCAATGCAATGCTACCCTAAAACAATTTACCTTGTCCTTTGCTAATTTATTTATATTATTTTATTATTATTGCTTAATTTATTAATTTAGCTATCTTTGTGTTCTGATAAATAATATCTTCTTTTTCAGTTCCATCTTAGCAATATCTGTAACTTCTCTCAAATGAAGGCCACACTCTTTGGATCTAGAATATCAAGTCAGTGGCTTCCGAAGGCTTGTTCCATACGAATAGGGTTTATTTTCTAAAACTAAAATGGATAATAATAATAATAATAATAATAATAATAATAATAATAATAATAATAATAATAATAATAATAATATAGTTTTTCTTTCTTACCGAGAATATAGAAATGAGCTGTGAAAAGCTACGAACCTAAACTTTGCAATAATTCGCAAGAGACACCTGACCCTGGCTGATCGAAACTGACAGGAAAAGACAAAAGTTTCTGAGGGAATCTTCCCCTGTCAGAACATCAACAGACGGTTATTGCATTTTAAACTTTGGAGAAAAATAAATAAGAAACCAATAAATGGAAAAAATATAAATAGGCACGAACGCTCCAGAGTCCAGAGTCTTCCAAGGGCACAAAATCAGCGCCTGATGGAGAAAATTCTGACGCTTTCAAAAAAGGTATATAGAAGACTTGTTGGGATTTGAGAGACAGGCAGTGAATATCTAGCTTAGTCAATCATTGATTCTCTTTCCCCATTGGCTGATAATTTTATATTTTGTGTCAAAATATCATTTGTATTCTAACGTTAGCTACAGGATATATATATAGTTCTGTTTTATTGGCGTCTGCCGTTTCAGAGGTTGTACTTTTGTGGTTATTTGTGTGATGTGGTAAACAGGACACACAAGTCGAATTCCTTTCTAATTATGTATATATATATATAATATATATATATATATATATATATATATATATATATATATGTATATATATATATGTGTATATATATATGTGTATATATATAGTATATATATATATATATATATATATATATATATATATATATATATATATATATATATATATATATATATATATAGTATATATATATATATATATATATATATATATATATATATATATATATATATATATATATATATATATATATATATATATATATATATATATATATATGATATATATATGTATGTATGTATGTATGTATGTATATATATATATATATATATATATATATATATATATATATATATATATATATATATATATATATATATATATATATATTTGTATATGTAGTATGTATGTATGTATGTATATATATATGTATATATATATATATATATATATATATATATATATAATATATATATATATATATATATATATATATATATATTATATATATGACTGGTAAAAATGTTCTGTAACAACAGAATTCCATCTAATAAAAAGGAGCCCATAAAAACACCAAAATGTAGAGAGAAAAGTACTATATTTCAGAGACTGCTGTCTCTCTCTTCAGGTATATGAATGAGAAAAGTTTACAGAAAAGGTGGTATTTATACCAAGAGATCCGTCCACAAGTAAGCCAATTTAGTCACCCCCGCTGATAATCTTCCTTTAATCTTCTTAAGCGTTGGTTGAATGAACACTTCGTCGACGACATCCGAGATCCACGCCCCTTTTGAGATGTTCATTACCTGCTTCTCTTTTATTAAGGCCGATTCCATCATTTGACTCTTGTACCGGCAGTTGCTGCTATAAATTACACGTGACAAATTCCAGTTTATTCTATGGTTATGTTCATTTATATGGTTGAAAATAGCCGAGTTCTGTTGTCCATACCTAACTGACCGTTTGTGTTGTATTAATCTCTGGGGAAGTGATTTACCTGTAAATCCGATGTAAGATTGGTCACAGTCCTGGCATGGGATCTCATATACCCCAGAGTCTTTGGAGATGTCTTTTTGTTGGACGTTAATCAGGGATTTGGCTAAGGTATTTGGGTAGGAAATGCAAAAGGTTGGATTTCCCAAGGGTGTGGGTTACTCTCTTAATCGTCTCCAGGTGAGGAATTTTTATTTTATTGTTGGGTGTGTAGGGGGTCGGTAGAAAATTACGTTTGCTTTTTGAATTGCTTTCTCAATTATATGGTCAGGCCGACGACTTCAAGCTGTGCCTATCTGGGACGTACGGGGTTAAGATGGTGTTGAGTTTCTTGGCTAACAGCCATAATCAGCCAGATCCCTGCCCCTACGTACCTGTTAGCCAAGAAACTCAACACCATCTTAACCCCGTACGTCCCAGATAGGCACAGCTTGAAGTCGTCGGCCGAGTTCTTGGAAGCCCTACGAGCAACGCCCCCCGGAGGATGCATCGCTTCGATGGATGTAGAGTCCCTCTTTACCAACGTCCCCGTAGACGAGACCATACAAATGATCTTGGACAGAGTTTACAGGGACCCCGGCACTCCATCCTTAAACATCCCAGAGCATGCCCTTCGAGTCCTGCTGGAAATCTGTACTAAGAAGGCCCCTTTTGCTGATCACGGCAACTATATGTACACCCAGATCGACGGCGTGGCGATGGGATCTCCCCTTGGGGTCCTTTTTCGCCAATTTCTATATGGGTACCGTCGAAGAGAGGGTCTTCCAGAATTCCAACAAACCGAGGATGTACATGCGCTACATTGATGACACCTTCGTCTGCGCCGACTCCCAGGATGAGATAGAGCAGCTGCGACGTGCATTCCACAACCACAGCTGCCTCACGTTCACGATTGAACATTGCAAAGACCGCCGCCTCCCCTTCCTTGACGTTCTTGTCGAACAGCGAGATTCTGAATTCAGCACGAAGGTGTACACGAAGCCGATGAACCTGGGTATGTGCATGAACGGTGAGAGCGAGTGCCCTGAGAGGTATAAGCGCTCCACCATCAGCGCCTTCGTCAGGAGGGCCCTCTCACACTGCTCCTCCTGGAATGACACACACAGTGAGTTGGAGCGCGCCGCCCAGGTCCTCATCGACAACGGACACACCAATTGTGCTGTTGATGAATCTATAAGGAAAAATATGGAAGCCTGGTACCACCAGGAACCCCGCCCCGATGTTGCAGAGCCCATCAAGCTGTTTTACAAGGGATACTTCCACCGGAGGTACAAGGAGGACGAACAAGCCCTCAAAAAGATCATCGACGAAAACGTCAGCCCCGCCGACCCAGACAAAAATATCAAGTTAATTATCTATTATAAAACGAAGAAGACGAGCAGCCTGGTGATGAGAAACAACCCTTCGACGCCCCTGCAGGATCCCTTGAAGAAGACGAGTATGGTCTACCGTTACACATGCCCCGTCTGAGGATGCCTCGGCAAATACGTCGGTATGACCTCCATGCGTTTCTCCAAGCGAATCTCCTGCCACGCTCAAGAAGGCACCATTTTCAACCACGCCAGGACTGCTCATAACAAACGGATAAAGAGAAATGATATTATTCCTAATATCGAAATAATAGACCAGACAACGGATCCCCGACGTCTGCGCCTCTTAGAAGCCCTCCATATAGGCAAGGAGAAACCAAATCTTAACATCACCCAAGAAACGTTTCTCCTTCCCACCGCTGCCCGGAGAGCAGCGAACGACCCCCCGACAATACCAGATAATCAGGAGCCCCCACGGGATGACAGGATTCCTGCTACGGACGGAATTCCTGTTGTTCATCCCCAGGCACACTACTGTGGCGCTCGCACGAGAGAATCCCCGAGACCTTCGAGGCAAGATCCACGACTTCGTCCAAGACCGGCCCGACCAATGAGAATGCAACTCTAGGTCCGAGCCGCTATAAATACCGCCCCACAGACTTTCTCGCTACAGTCTCTTCAAACGACTCGTCCGAGGATGACCTGCGAGAAGGTCGAAACGTTACGTAATACCAGATATACCAGCTATACCAGCACCAATACCAGCCCTTAAATCGAAGACGAACCCGGCCCAGAACTGAACTACGCCTACGGAATAATACCAGCACTGACGACGACCCCTGCTTGACCTGGACCTGATATCCTTTTCCAATAAAAGATTACCTTCAGCATTTATGATTTTTGAAAATTCCCAACCCTATGAATATTGGTCAGTACTCAGAAACATCGCTGAGCCTGAGAAGCGAATTGTAAGGAAAATAGAAAAAACAATATATAAAAATCAACTCGCTTAATTCTGCCATTCTTTTTAACAATAATAATAATAATAATAATAATACTAAAATGATTAACTTCCAATTATAAATCAGTTTCAACCTAGCAGCCAAATCCAAAATCGATGCCAGAGTGAAATTAAAGCAACCCTTTCTATTTATATTTTCAAGCATATGCTTCGTTTCAAATTCTTTCATACGTTCTAGGGCAGTTTGCTTTTTTCTATTTTGTTTTATAGATATTTATCAACACGGACGACTTGTCACGTCACAGTGACGTCGCTTTTTATGAATGAAATCAGATGGTACTTGTGGTATATATATATATATATATATATATATATATATATATATATATATATATATATATATATATATATATATATATATATATATATATATATAAACATTGTCTATTTTTTTATTTCGCCGCGTACTTGTGTTCTATATTGTCAACATAAAATATATAAGAGAAGAAAAGACTTGAATATAAACAAAATGACAGAAAGATACAGTTAAGGATCTTGTATTGCGCCATCCGATCTACGACATTCCTATTCGAATTTTAGAACCTAAACTGGGCGTTCAATGGCCCTTTGAGGGCTTATACTAGCAGCAAAGTAATGCGTTTAGTTTTCGACATGTTTTGCATTAGAGTAACAAACTCTTGAGAATTTTCCAGCTCTGGCTGTCTTAGAATACGTCTTGTTCATATGTACGAAGGTTATGGAAGAGAGAGAGAGAGAGAGAGAGAGAGAGAGAGAGAGAGAGAGAGAGAGAGAGAGAGAGAGAGAGGAACTTTCGAGCTCTGGATGATCGCAATGAGTGGCCTGCAAAATTTGTCAAAAGAGAGAGAGGGGAGAGCGATGTGCAAAAGTTGCTTCTCTGAAGTCGCTGGAGCATTCGTTGCAGTTGCGACTTCCTTATATTGAAGACAGAAAGAGATGAGAGAGCTTCATATTTATATAGAATCCCAAGAAATGACCAGAATGCAGTTTCAAAACGTTCTTGTGTCTTACATTCTGTCCACCCCGTGGTCGGTTAGTGCCGTCAGTGCACCTTAAGCGTTACAATGTAGGCTTTACTTAAGGTTGTTTGCATTGGCCTTTCGTCCCCTAGCTGCAACCCCTTTCATTCCGTTTACTATACCTCCTTTCATCTTACTTTCCACCCTCTCCTGACAATTGTTTCATGGTGCAACTGCTTTGAGGTTTTCCTCCTGTTACACCTTTCAAACAGTGTTACTGTTAATTACTGTTTCATCGTTGAATGACCTTATAGGTTCCAAAGCTTTGCCTTTGGCCTAAAGTCTCTATTATATTTTACTCTATCTTCTGTCCAAATACAACTACTAGAGAATATAACATTGCGCCGATTAATCTCTCATTTGTTTCGTTCGGTATTCTGCTTTGTACTTTCTGAATTTTCAGCGAAGCAAATGCTAAGTTTTGCGAATTTTTACAAATAAATCAGTTGGGAAAATTCAGTTGTGGAGTATATATAACTTGTCGTGTCACGCAGGGAAAACAGGAAAAGAGGTGCAGGGCCATAAGGGAGTCAACATACTAGTTTCATCTGCATATGTAAATAGAGACACGTACATGGCGCGTTGTACATTAGGGAACAAAGTATCACATATCCAGCAAAATACACACACATATACATATTATTTATTGTGTTCGTGTATGTGTGCGTGTAGAGAGAGAGAGAGAGAGAGAGAGAGAGATTCTGAATCATTAAAATCCCGAACGCTTGTAAAGGGATAAAGAACACATTATATGGAGAGAGAGAGAGAGAGAGAGAGAGAGAGAGAGAGAGAGAGAGAGAGAGAGAGAGAGAGAGAGAGAGAGAGAGAGAGAGAGAAAGTACCCTACCAGATTTTACAACTGAATGAGTATGCTATCATTTATATAATAATAATTTCTCAATTAACTCCTTTCACTGATTTTGCAAATGAAATATTCAGGTTATGAATAAAAAAATCAACTTACATCTAAATGTAATAGAAAATATATGAATTCATGTCACGAACCAGTTGCCATTATTCTCATAGTCTGTGGAGTCGTCCTTAAGTAGAAAATTTGCGCGAATGTCCTCCTAACAGAACCATGGAAGCTCCTTAATGAATAGTTAGCAAGGGGGAATTCTTTTCGAAAATGTTGGACCATTTCCGAAAACGATGTAATAAGCCCTTGAAATACACAACGGTTAGATGGGGGGAAATTCTCTCTCTCTCTCTCTCTCTCTTATGAACATAAGGCGAACTGTAATGTGCTCGTGAATAGTTTAGACATTATTGTAATTTGTTTCTTGGAAATAGAAAAATAATTACGTGCCATCTGGTACTGCATTTGTTTCAACTTAGAATGTCCTTATCTGTAATATGCATTCCCCGCCTCTCTCTCTCTCTCTCTCTCTCTCTCTCTCTCTCTCTCTCTCTCTTACGTGGCATTATTATCAGGTATGTAATATGTTTCTTAAAACGTTCTTCCAAGCAACAATTATTACCACAAAACTTTGTATCTGAGAGTTTGTTATTTAGTGGGAAAAATTCGTGAGCCTCAAGAAATATTCACCTTTAAGAAATATTGGGGACTCAGTTGGGACACAGGGATTTTTAGTTAGAATGCCAACTTCCATTTTTGTTTATATAAAATAAATGAAAAAATTTCACTGAAATCCTCTGAAGTTCATCAAGGTCACCCACCACATCTGGTACCGTCCCTCTTTGACCTTTTCAAGACCTTAAAATACCTCTCCAGGCCATCGGGGTCTTGAAAGGTCGTCCTACTGATCGGCTAGTCGTGGCTAGGGTGTCATGAACACGTCAGCAACTTACCGCATTCATATTGAATACAGGTCGAAAACAAGGCAACGAATGCAAGTGGAAAAGAATCCTTTGGTAAATGCTGGATAATTGTGTAAAGCCCTGGGGCCGCATACTCAAAACAAGCCTTACACAAAGGTGCCTTTTGACAAATGGCGCCTTTCCCAACGGCTCGCCGAAGGCGCCTTTCGACGAGGGCGAAATCGTATACACCAAGATTTTCAAAGGCGCCTTGTACGTGCCTTTGCACGGAAAGGCTGCCTTTCTGTCAATGGCGCCTTTGGGTAGTCCAGCCAATCACATCGCCCGTATCATAGCGTGCCTAGAGAATAAGAACCAATCACGATACAACAGCATATCAGCTGATTGTTGATGGCAGAGTGATTAAAGAGCGACACGATGGACCCTGTGGCTAAGAAAAGGAAGCAACCTCCCTAATTTAGCATACACTAATTGCCTTACATACCTAGATTGAAGCGAGTTTTGGCTAGGCCTTGGCTTATGTTCTACTGTTAACTTCATGCTAATTATGATATATTCCTAGTAAGCTATATGTTAGGCTATGCAAAAGTATCCTATGATATTGCTTGGAAATGAATGTTTTAGCCTAAGCTGTGATGATATGCCTAGGCCTGTGGGTATTATTGCATAAGTTGTCAATACCTATGCCTTGCCTAACCAGATCATTTTATTTTTATATATTTTACACAATTCTAAGAGATTTTTCATGTATGGCATTTCTGCCGCAAATGAATGTTAACCATTTAATGTTAGGTTAGGTTAGGGTAAAAAGTTAGGGAGCTTTTGAAGAATAGCAGTCCCACACGAACATGGGACCTGTTCAAAAGGATAAAACTGGGGTCCGTATTTTTTAAAAGGGTCTTATCCACAAGACCAATTCTTAACCTAGCCTAAATTTAACCTAACCTAACCATGCCTAGTTGTGACTCAAGTAATTGTTATGTACTCTATCTGTGGTATCTGTCCCTTTTTTTTTTCCTTTGATGAGGTAGAGATGTGGGAAGTCATTGATCATAATTACTGTCAATAATTACAATTGCATTGATGTTTCTTTTCCAGAGTTATTGCAGTAGCTAATTTCTGTATTATAATCTTTTAGAGGTGGTGGTCCTCATGAAAGTTTAGCTCTAGAACCTTCAGAGGAAGCTTTGATAAGATTGGGCCTACTGAAGCAAGAAGCAGTTGAGGTGTTGGCAGATGTTTCTGATATTTTTCAGGATATATTGTCTAATCAAAAAGAATTAATGAAAGTGTAAAAGAATTAAATGGAAGTGTAAGGGTAAAAGCTGACAGCATGGTAACCATGACTGATATGCTTAAGAGCCATTATGCATAATTTTTTTTTTAAGTGGTAGTACTTTTAATATAGTCTATACAGTAGTAAAATCTTTTTTTTTTTTTCATACCATGCCTTATATGTTCCTATACCATGGGTGCCCATAATGTGACAAATGTCATGTACCTCTTCATTATTGAGATTAGTTTTTGTAAGTTTTTTTGTTTAAGAGTAATGTGATGTACTACCTCATTGTCTTATGCTAATCACTCCATTATTTAGTGAGGTTTATTTTTTATTTTTCCTCCATTTACTCTTATTATATCGTGCTTCTTGTGATCTCATGTTATTGTGACAAGTTTAGTACAGTTTTTGTTTATTTACAATGCTATTTCATGTTATTTCTCTATTTTGGCTATAAAGCATGTTTTCTTATTTATAATAGTATAAAATGATACCTCTGTGATCTCAGTTACCTCTACCTTATTGTAAGTTTTTATTTTTTATTTACTTCAGTAAGTTATTTCTTTCCTGGAGATAATGTACTATGTGATACTCTGATATTGCTATTATTAAGGGTCATTCAGTGATACAGTAACCTATATGGTATTGCGACATCTATGAGTGATACTTTCTTCTTGAATTTGTCAATCAACGTCACGTCAGGTCTAATGGCACGTATTATTATTATTATTGTTATTATTAGGGAGGAGACCTTCTGTGAGGGCAATAGAGTTGAAAAATGAAGTTGAAAAATGAAATATATAGAGTGTTCTTTATTCGTCTTGATAAAAAAAAAAATTGTAAGATGAGTCCCATAGAAAATGAACCCCTATTCATATGAAACAAGCATACAGGGGCCATTGGGTTGAAGTTCAAGCTTCCAAAGAATATGGTGTATGTTTGGCAGAAGTTTCAGAAGTTGAAAGGCATTATTATTATTATTATTATTATTATTATTATTATTATTATTATTATTATTATTATTAGGGAGGAGACCGCTTAAGAGCATTAGCGTTGAAAAATATTCCTGTTTCTACTCTATTCAATTTGTATGGCGTCTTCTCTGTTCGTTTAAAATTTGGTTAAACTGTCGTTTAATGTATGCAGCTACAGTGCAAGATAACCAATACTATGGCAGTATTTTAAGTAGCCTAAAAATACAGAGAAAAGATCCACCAACCTATTACACTGGAAAAAAAAAAGGCGTCGAAGGTCGAAACAGCTTTCGGAATAATGGAAGAAGGCCATTGTTACTGAATATAAAGCATAAAGAAGCCTTCATTTACTTATCTCTTATCAAATACAATGCTGAAACTTAAAATGCTGAAAATAATTTATGATGGGGTTTGGTGACGCGTGCTTTTAAATTTTGTGGTATGAAAACTATGATTTATTTTACCCCTCAGAATATAGATAGTATATTGGGATCAGATGTCAGAAGTGGAAATATGGTTTTGCATCAGTGAAATAGAATTAATTTTCGGGGGTTTGGGGGTAAATGTGTTGGGTCATCAGTTACAAAAACAAAGGCCTTCACTGGTCTTCTATCAATGAGATTTGAAAATAAAAAAAATCACCCCCCCCCCACCCCCCCCACCTTCTCTCTACGTTATTTATATTGGGATATTAGTTCTTGCAAACTTTTTTCTCATTTTATTCCTCTCAATCACTAAAGGTATTCTCTCTCTCTCTCTCTCTCTCTCTCTCTCCTCTCTCTACTCATCTCTCTCTCTCTCCCCAGTTTATTTTCATTAGATATTAGTATGTCAGTGCTTGCATACTTTTTCTTTTTCAATTTTATCCTCTCAACCACTATATTTCCTTTCTCTCTCTCTCTCTCTCTCTCTCTCTCTCTCTCTCTCTCTCTCTCTCTCTCTCTCTCTCTCTCTCTCAAAGCCAGTCATTTCAATGATGCGCTGATGTATTTTGCCTTAATTCATCAAAATATTCATGCCAGAATCTATATAACCTATAAACCAACCTCGTACGTGACCTAATTTGCTTTATCATAGTTATGAAGAATATGTTTATTATTTAGTTCCTCGTTGGACGAGTGGTTTTCGTGCTCGCCTATCAAATCCGCCAACGTGAATGAGAGGAATATATTCTTTGTGGAAATTTATTTTTTCTCGATATAATGTGGTTCGGATTCCACAAAAAAGCTGTAGGTCCGTTACTACGAAACCAATTGGTTTTCCTAGCCACGTAAAACATATGAATCCTTCGGGGCATCCCTAGGTAAAACTAAGATATATTTACCTAATTAGATTAAATTAACGATTTTTGTTAAACTAAATTTTCCAGAGTAGAACAGCCACTCAATAGAGGTCCCTCCTTGCACGGTTACAAAAGTAACTATAATTTATATGACCAATACCCTAGGGAATTGTTGTCTGTAATAAATAAAGAATCAATAATAAGTATTCAAGAATTGAAAACAGTATGAGAGAGAGAGAGAGAGAGTAGAGGAGAGAGAGAGAGAGAGAGAGAGAGAGAGAGAGAGAGAGTAAATGGGTAAATGGGTTGTTGAGATGGAGGTGCCAAAATGGCGGGCATAAATCGCTCTCAGAGAAGCTATTTTCAACCTAGAGGGGGCTCACCAATCGTAAGCAAGAGCGTGGGTGGGGTGGGGGGTGGGGGGGGGGGATTGAGCTTGATAGCTTTGGGTCAGCACTCCTTCATATGTGGTGTCATTCAACGCTTGTCACGACGCGTTGTCTCCAGAAGAATTGAGATCATAGGACACACGCGATTTGGGGTCGATTCCCTTTCAGAGACTAGTCTGGGGAATTCCCTCCAGTGTCTCAGTAGCAAATGGGGGAGGGATTTATTTCACCAGTGATCTTCGAAGTGTATAAATGACTTAACCCTCTTCGTTAGTCATAAGTGTTGCCTTGAGTATGAGCAGTTTTACACATGGGGAGTCAAATTTCAGCAACCGAAAATACCCTTATTAATTTGTTTGAATTATTATTTCTTTTGAGAATGATATACTTCTCTGTATTTCCCTTTATTGCCTCTTACTTCCATCCTAATGAATACCATAATATTCTCTGGAAGCTTAAATTTTCAAGTTAATGGCCCCTGGTGGGTGGGGGTTTGAACTATGAGTGGGTTAGGTCGTCAATGGACTTAAGTCAAGTTTAAGCAACATTGGGGCTGGTCAGTCGTTGGATGGGTGACCGCTCTCCTCGGCGTTTTGATCCTTTGGGAAAGGATCTTTACCATAATCCTAAGCTACTCAGCTGTAAATGAGTACAACCTATCCCTGATGGGGTAGGGGTCCAGCTATGGGTTAAATAGCAAACTCAGCAATGATGGAAAGAAATGAAGGAATAAGGCGACAACGACGTAAATGGAACCTCTGGCAAACAGAGGAGCTCGTCCGGCAACAGGTATTCAACCCAATTGAAGGGGAAGGACGGTCAGGTACTTGGAGGTCGTCATCCAGCAAAATGATCACCACAAACGACAGTAATCAACAGCCTGAGATTGAAGCTACAGAAGCAAAAAGGAAGAAATGGACAAGAGAAGAAAATAAGGAAATATGGAGATGCTACATCAGAAGCAACCCGACGGACAGAGGATATAAAAAGAGATTGGTCAACATCTGTAATGAGAGGAATAACACCCCCCCAAACAGAGCAGAGGGCTGGCAGACCAAGTAAGGAACAAAAGAAAAAGAATGGCTCTTCCAACAGAAAGAGAAGAACTGGGAAAGGGAAATGTCACACGACAACGAATTACACGAAGACGAACTGAGAGACAATGCCACAGAAGACGAAGGGAGGATGAGGTATCAAACAACGACACACGAAAGAAACAAACCGACGAAGTAACAGAGAGGACGAATGGGTAGAAAAGATTAGACAATGGATGGAGCCAGATACAGAGAGAACAAAAATGATCCCCTCCATGAAAAGCCTACAACACCAAGAAATTAAGGTGGGAGGGGAAAAAACAAGTGAGGTAATGAAATAAGGGCCATTAATACACACCACCAGTATCACAGAAACAAATAACTTGGCATATGCAGGAGCAAGATTAGTAGCAGAACTGATGGGGATTCGAAACACCAACACCACCAGCAAAAACCAACCAACAGAAACCAAAACAGCAACCTCCTTGCAAAAGGCGCCTGGAAAAGCAAATCATGGTGATGAGATCTGACTTGAGTTAAACAGAAAGAGATGACAGAACAAGGCTAAGAAGCAAGAAAACAAGGGAGGAACTGAACGAGAAAATTACAAAAGTACAAGAGAGGGACTAAACAAAAAGAAGATGTAAAAACAGAGGCTTAAGGCCAAAGCACATAAGATCCAATGGTAACATGAACAGGAATAAGGGATACCAACAGAAAAAACTATTCAAACCAACCACCAAAAACCAAAAAGGACTATACAGCCCAACTAAGAGGGGCGGGGAAAGGAACCACCCCCAGAAATTCCTGAAGCAGAACCAAGTAATTGACTCTAGGAAAACATCTGGAGCCAATCCGGTATCACACAAACATGCAACAAAATGCTCCAGGAAGTCAAGGAAGAAGAAACAGGAAGAAAGGAAAACAGGGGAGAATAAAACAAAAGATTCACAGAGATCACGTCAGACACAGTCAGACACCAACTAAAGAAAATGCCAAACTGGAAAGCTCCAGGTCCCGATGAAGTCCATGGATAGGGCGACTCACTGTCCCCACTACTCTTCGTAGTAGCCATGATTCCATGACAAAGTACTACAGAAGATGGATGCCGGGTACCAACTCAAGAAAAGAGGCAACAGAATCAACCATCTGATGTTCATGGGACACGGACATCCAAGCTGTATGGTAAGAGCATCAAGGAAATAGATACCCTAATCCAGACTGTAAGGATTGTATCTGGGAACAAAATCAGGATGGAGTTTGGAATAGAAAAATGCGCCTAGTCAACATACAAAAAGGCGGCAAAAGTAACGAGAACGGAAGGGATAAAGCTACCAGATGGGAGCAACATCAAACACCTAGAGGAGACTGGATACAAATACCTGGGAATAATGGAAGGAGGGGATATAAAACACCAAGAGATGAAGGACACGATCAGGAAAGAAAAATATATGCAGAGATCAAGGCGATACTCAAGTCAAAAACTCAAACGCCGGAAATATGATAAAAAAGCCATAAACACATGGGCATGCCAGTATCAGATACAGCGCAGGAAATTGTGGAATGGAAGAAGGCAGAACACTGCAGCATAGATCAGAAAAACCAGGAAAAACATATTGACAATAACACAAAGCACTTCACCCACGAGCAAATACGGACAGACTATACATAATACGAAAGGAAGGAGGGAGAGGACTACTAAGTATAGAGGACTGCGTCAAATTCGGAACAGAGCACTGGGGCAATATCTGAAAACCAGTGAAGACGAGTGCTAAAGAGTGCATGGGAAAAAAGGACTAATAAAAGTAGACGAAGACCCAGAAATATACAGAGACAGGATGAATGACAGACAGAACAGAGGACCTGGCACAACAAACCAATGCACGGACAATACATGGAGACAGACTAAGAACTAGCCAGCGATGACACATGGCAATGGCTACAGAGGGGAGAGCTAAAGAAGGAACCTGAAGGAATGAT